>NC_081439.1:102635622-102935622 GCF_949786415.1 Peromyscus eremicus | reverse complement strand
GTATTTACAAAAAAGTGCTATAGAACACAACTTATTCGTGTGTTGTTGAGCATGTATTTTTAGAATGAATTTCTATAAATGACGATGCACTGCCTAGTCCTAATTGACATCTACAACACAATGCTTATATCCAAGGCTCAGGGAGCATCACTGAAGAAGTGATGGAAACAGTTTTAGAAGACCAGGATGTCTGCTAGGAGGTAGTGTCTTCCATATGGAACAGGAAGTTGCATCTATGAACTGTCAACATTATGGTCACCTAAATAAGATCTGTATAATGACAACAATTCATATGCCAATTTGGATAAGAGAAATCTCAAAAGGAAACAAATCTAGACAAAGAGTCAGAGGCAATAAATTAGGGAAACATGGGAGGTATTGGAGGTGGAGAGTGTGCAAGATGAAATGATGTATATACAGCATTAGTTCAATAAATTTTTTAGAAATTAAATTTACATTTAAAAATTGACTAGGATACAAAGATTAACTATGAGATCTTCTTGAATTTATTTGTTCTTCCAGATAATGGTTTTTACTGCTACTATATCTCTCTGCTGAATCCAAGAAAAAGGCCCCAGGTGGATCTCCAGGAGTCCAATTTGTGAGAAAGAGGAGGGTTTGTATGAGCGAGAATTGTTGAGACCAAGATTGAAAAAAGCACAGGGACAAATAGCCAAACGAATGGAAACACATGAACTATGAACCAATAGCTGAGGAGCCCCCAAATGGATCAGGCCCTCTGGATAAGTGAGACAGTTGGTTAGCTTGATCTGTTTGGGAGGCATCCAGGCAGTGGGACCGGCACCTGTCCTCAGTACATGAGCTGGCTGTTTGGAACCTGGTGCTTATGCAGGGACACTTAGCTCAGCCTGGGAGGAGGGGACTGGACCTGCCTGAACTGAATCTACCAGGTTGAACTCAAAACCCAGGGGAGTCTTTGCCCTGGAGGAGAATAGGGGGTGGGCAGGGGGGGAGGAGGGGGGTCGGGAGGGGGGAGGACAAGGGAATCCGTGGCTGATATGTAAAATTAAATTAAATTATAAAATAAAAAAATACCCCAGGAATTGAGATTCAGCTTACCAGTTTGGTTTTCTTCAGATGTAAATGATAATTTCTATGTCAAAGAAGAGACAGGGCTTCTCCATGTAGTTTTGGTGCCTGTCCTAGATCTCAATCTGTAGACCAGGCTGGCCTCAAACTCACAGAGATCCGCCTGGCTCTGCCTCCCGAGTGCTGGGATTAAAGGCATACACCACCACCACCCAGCCTGTATCAGTTTTCTAATAGCTTAATTTGGGGGCTCAAGTGCTGTTTCAGAACAATTTTGGACCTCATGTGCATGTAAAAAAAACCAAATGTGGCAGTGTACATCTGTGACCTCAGCAGTGGTTTGGAATATGGAGACAGATAGACAGCCAGTCTAGCCAAAATGACAAACTCTACATTCTGTGAAAGACTCTCAAAAAATGTGTTAGAGAACAATAAGGAACTCAGCTTTTACTTTTTACCTCCACATATGCATGTGCAAGCATATCCACAAAACACATGTGTACATGTACACACACACATACACACACACACACACACACACACACACACACACACACACACACAATAGAGAGAGAGACAGACAGACAGGCAGAAAGACAGAGATTTCTTCAGCATGAGAATCAAATAGATTGGTTTGGGCTCAACTTCTACCCTTTTCAAGCTGTGAGATACTATATTAGTCACACTACCTCTCCTGTTTTCCATTTCTTCACATTCTAAACAAGAATTACAACAATATTTATTTGTAGATTTAATGTCTAATAAAGATTAATTACAACCACTGAGATTCCAAATATCCTTAAATCATGGAGATGATTCAGATGTGTGGTATGTGAAGAAACCTTCTGATGACAGATACTTTGGAAATTTCTATTGTGTAACTACTGGTTTCTTTCCTTCAGTGGTTTTTTTTTTTTTTTTTTTTTTTTTTTGGTTTTTCGAGACAGGGTTTCTCTGTGTAGCTTTGCGCCTTTCCTGGAACTCACTTGGTAGCCCAGGCTGGCCTCGAACTCACAGAGATCCGCCTGGCTCTGCCTCCCAAGTGCTGGGATTAAAGGCGTGCGCAACCACCGCCCGGCTCCTTCAGTGTTTTAAGGAGGCCGTGAACACATTTATGGTCACTCAAGTATTTCATTTATAGATATTTACTTAATCTAGACTTAACCTCAAAGCATATGGTAAATTCAGATGTTTGGTTGAAGAAATGGCTAGTGAATAGAGTACATGCAACACACTTAAATTTATATCTTTAGTTAGGAATCTGAGATTATTGCTGATAGCATTTTAGTACTGTCAATATCAACCATATGGAAAATAGTCTATGTAGCTTGTTAGGAGCAGGAAGATAAGACAGAAGGAATTCACTAACAATATTGCTCACAAATCATAAGGAACTTGAATTCACATTATTATTCATATTTTGCCTTAATGGCATGCACTGGTTTTTAAAGAAACTAACTTGATTTGACTAACTTAAATGTAGATTTTAGCAGCAGTTACATATCATATGTTCTCAAGAGACCTTGATACTAAGTTGATTACAAACAGCTGCACCATTCAATTGCCAATGAAGTGTTATTCAAAGGACAATTAAAAGCAAAAAGCCCATATGTAGATTTCTGCCCTATATCCCTTGCACATTTCAAATGCTGATACTGTCTGACCTTCAAGCCATGTAACCATGTATTTTACTATAGTAATCAAAAATTTGGGACGTCATCCTTGAGGTTAAGTACCATTAAATTTCTGTGAGAATCCATTAGAAGGAGAAGAGAAAAGTGAATTCAGTTTGTAGAGATGTCAAGTATATGTATAATAACAGCAGTTATGTAAGCATAGAGCTTTGAGTCCAGAGGGCATTTTCCCCAAATAAAGTGCAGTAGATAATGTTGAACGCAGTCATGCATGATACATTTGTTAATGCAGACACTAATGTTCAATGGTTTGAAAATTTTTAATGAGAAGTCTTTTCTTTATAATATAGTCTTTGAAAATAGGAATGTAAAATGGATATGCACTTTTATCTGTATGCAACTCCTACAAGAAAGTAGGAGTAGTATCTCTCGGAATGTGGGCTTAGAGAATTACGTGATTTTTGCCCATTGATTTGATTTTTTGCATTTTTATGAATATTATGCCATTAATATTTTTTATCCAATTAAATCATGTGTCAGATGCCTTAATGCTAGAAATCATCATTAGTTAATAAGTAAAGTCAACAAGCCAAGAATAAAAGCATCCAATAGATTCTAGGAAGGAAGCAAAAAAATTTTCAGAGCAAATAATGGTGGAACATTATTTAAAATGATCATGCAGGTATTCACAGAAGTGCTTTAGAAGATGATGTGTAGCTGAAAGTTTTCCTGTATTTCTCCCGGTCCACAGCCGCTCAGACCCAAATAAACACACACAGGCTTATATTATTTTTAAACTATGGCCATGGCAGGCATCTTGTTAGCTAGCTCCTATATCTTAAATTAACCCATTTCTATAAATCTATACTTTGCCACATGGCTTATGGCTTACCAGTATCTTTACATCTGCTTCTCTTGGCAGCGGCTAGCAGCGGCTCCTCTGCATCTCCTTTCTCTTCCTGTCTATCTGTTTGGATTTCCTGCCTGCCCCTAAGATGCCTAGCCATAGGCCAAATGGCTTTATTTATCAACCAAATCAGAGCAACATATATTCACAGCACACAGAAAGACATTCCACCATCAATGATGTCTGAATGACAAGAAGCAACCTTGCAAATTCCCTTATAGATAATCCCTGAAGGAGGGTTGAAAAGCAAGCACTAAGGCCCTGAAGTGGTTTTATATCATTAACTAATCAAGACATTTAGAGTATAAGAATTTAGAAAACTGCACAATATCAAGTCAGTCAAAATTTCAGCATAGGTAGCAGAAGAGATCATGAAGTCTCCCCATCAGAGTAAATGATTTGCAATTGATGTTGTCTGGAGATAGGAGAGACAGTTTACTTTGAATATCAAACCTGATAGACTACCAGTGTCTCAGTGGAAGGTCCTAAACCCATATATACATTGACAGCACTAAGTGAACTCATTTGTTATTTGGGAGGTGTATATTAGAAGATTTGGAGGCAAGAGAGTGGAGTGTAGATTTTGTCAAAACTCATTAAATTCATGTACAGATTGATCAAATAATAAATAAAAATTAAATGAGAGAATGGTTGACATTAAATTAAACTGAAGAGTTGAGGGTAAGTTAACTCAAGGCTTGATTGTTAAATATTTCCAATTTTATTTGAAATATATTCAATAATGATTTCAAAGATTTAAGCAAGCAAACATTAAACACTGTTGTACTTAAATTGTTATAATAAAATCACTCTGGTTGCTTTGCCAAAAAATGGATTTTGGTATGCTGTTAGTGTTAAAGGAACAGAAAATATGGTGAAAATCCTGATAAATGAAAAAGAAATCTGCCTGTGTAAAATATAACAGCGGATACAGAGGAATCCCAGGATTCCTCATAGATTAGATGTATGTACACTTTTGCCTGTATGCATGGAAATTCTGAAGCAAAGGGTAACACAAATATCTTCACATTTTCTGTCCCTGGTTCAGTGTTACAGTTGCTTTTCTGAAAGGAGTAGACTTGGAGGAGAACAAATTTGGAAGTTTTTAAAATATTTAAAATCTTTTGATTGGTTGATAAAATCAATGGGCATTGATGGGGGAATGTCTTTCTGTATGCTGTGAATATATGTTGCTCTGATTGGTTGATTAATTGTAGCAACTCACTTAAGATATTTACAGGTTATTGCAGTTGTCCTTGGTTTCCTTCTGAAATTAAAAGATAAGTTCATGTTGATAAAGATACAATGTACAAGGCAAGTGAGTCAGCCCAGCCTGGTAGATTCAGTTGAGGAAGGTCCAGTCCCCTCCTCCCTACACCAAGGCTGAGCAAAGTGTCTCAGCATAGGCCCTAGGTTCCAAAAAGCCAGCTCATATACCAAGGACAGGTCCCGGTCCCAGTGCCTGTGGGCCTCCTAAACATTTCAAGCTCATCAACTGTCTCACTTATCCAGAGGGCCTGGTCCAGTTCCATGGGGACTCCTCAGCTATTGGTTCACAGTTTATGTGTTTCCGCTAGTTTGGCTATTTGTTTGTCCCTGTGCTTTTTCCAGTCATGGTCTCGATATCTCTTGCTCATATAATCCCTCCTCTCTCTCGCCAATTGGATTCCTAGAGCTCCACCTGGGGTTTGGCCATGGATCTCTGAGGTGGGAATGGGGTGGTTTGGGGGGGAAAGCTGGGGGGTGGGAGGAGGGAAGACAGGGGAATCCATGGTTGATATGTAAGATTAAATTAAGTATAAAATAAAAATAGTTATTAAAAAAAGATACAATGTACTTCAGAAACGGCACTTGGAGTAATCAAGCTGGATGAACCTGGAGGATGAATGCCTTCTCCCTAAGGACTTGCTTTGTAGCATCCAAAGGGGCTAGGCAAGCTGCTAAGGGAGAAAAGCAATCAATATCCTTACTCAACTGTGATGCCTATGAACCACAGCAACGACCAGGATGACAAGATATACTCCAAGTTACAACAGTGGTGCATATATCTTGAGAGTTACCAACAGCTGTGTAATTGGACTTAAGGCCCACTGAATAGGAGGGAATTCATGCTTGGTATTAGAAACCCAGCCATCTATTGATAAACATTGAGGCCATTGACCCTAGAAGAGAACCTATTACTCCCACTTTCTTAAGCCATTATGATTAATAACTGCATTATAAATACTTATCTTTATAACAATAGATAATTGTAGCTTTTATCCCTCACCAAAGAAGCGTCTTTTGCAGCAGATATAGATCATTGGAGAAACACATGCCTGGTTAAAATACAGAGAACATCTGACCAATGGGTATTGAATCCTAATTGATAGTTCTGAAATATAACCCCTATATTCAAAGTACAGAGAACATAATGGAAGAAGGGGCAGAAATATTGTAAGAGCCAGAATAACAAGACATCTGCTATGAGATTTGTCTTCTATATATGACAGGGAAGCTGCATTCATGATTTCTTAACACTATGGTCACCTACACAAAACTTGAATAATGACTATACCAGTTGACATGTCAAAGGGAAATCTCACAAGGTTCTACCAATAGCTGAAGAGCTACAGGCAATTAATGACTGCTAAAAGAAGTCTTCTCCAGGGATGATCTCCCAAATGTACAGCCCTAACATCATATACATATAAGGAACACTAAATGTACCAAGCAAGTTCTCTCTCTCTCTCTCTCTCTCTCTCTCTCTCTCTCTCTCTCTCTCTCTCTCTCTCTCTCTCTCTCTCTCTGTGTGTGTGTGTGTTTAAAATAAGAATAATGAAAAATAGATTATGAATTTTGAGAGGAGAAAATGGGAAAGGGTTGGATGGAAGAGAAATGATAGAAATCAGCACACATATATGAAATTTTAAAAATAAATAAAATCAAAGAATGCCTATGAGAAACATAAAACAGTAAAATACTATCTTGGACATAAGTATCTTGAATCCAGGAAAAACAAACATTAAAAATGAATCTCCATATAGTTAGAAACTGTTGTTGTGGAAATTATTGAAAGCATCAAGATAGTGCAGGCAGGAAATGTACAGACACTGAGAATTACATCTTAAGGCATCAGAATGTGATAGAGAAAGTTTAGTAAAGAAGATAAAATATATAGATAAGGATGTACTCAGAAAGTTAAAAATAAGTTTATATAGTAGAAAATAAGGAAAATGATGTAAGAAAGAAGGGATGGTAAAACACATTAAAACCTGCTGAGAGGTGGGTGAAGATGAAGAATTAAAAATGCTTATTATTTTAATAAAATAAAGAGCTCACATATCTTGATGAGGATGCTCTTCAGTTAAATGGTACTTCAGGGTTGTTTTGATTTCCATTTCCCTGATGACTAAGGATGTTGAGCAATTCCTTAGAAGTCTTTCTGCCATTTGAGATTCTTCCTTTGAGAATTCTCTGTTTAGCTCTCTAGCCCATTTTTAATTGGACTGTTCATTATTTTGATGTCTAGTTTCTTGAGTTCTTTATATATTTTGGAGATCAACCTACAACTCCAGAGAAGCTAGCTTACAAGGAAGACCCAAAGTGGGATGCATGGATCGTCCTGAAAAGGGAAAATGGATGAGATCTCCATGAGTAAACTGGGGATAAATGGTAGGCAATGGAGGGTAAGGTCAAGATGATGAGAACATAAGGGAAAAAGATGGTCAAGCTTGAACAGGGATGGAGTGGGAAAGTAGTGAAATTGATGCATGATACCATGATAGAAGGAGACATCATGGGGATAGAGAGAAACCAGGTGCTAGGGAAGTTCCCAGCAATCCCCAGGGATGACTCCAACTTAGACTACTAGAAATAGTGGAGAGGGTGCCTGAACTGAACTGACTTGCCCCAGTGATCAGATCGGTGAATACCCTAACTGTCATCACAGAGCTTTTCTCCAGCAACTGACTCCAGGCACCAGGCAGAGCTCCAGGATTCCAGCTAGGGAGAAAGAAGAGGGATTCTATGAGCAAGTGCATCACGATTGTAGTGGGGAAACCTGCAGAAATGACCAAACCAAACTAGTGGAAATTCATGAAAGCTGGATCAATGGCTGTGGTGCCTGCATGGGACTGGGCTGGGCCCTCTGCATGGTGAAACAGGTGTGTAGCTTGATTTGCTTGGGGGACCCCTGGCGGTGGGATTAGAATCCATTCCTGGTGCATGAGTGTGCCTTTTTGGAGCCCACTACCTATGATGGTATACCTCCTGCAGTCTTGAGGCAGGGGAAGGGCTTGGACTTGCCTCTACTGGATGTGCCGCCTCATGGGAAAACTTGCCTTTTTGTGTGTGGGGGAGGGGGAAGGGTGGCTGGGGGGGGCGGGAGGAGGGAAGAGGGGAATCTTTGGGGTGTAAAATGAATGGAAAAAATTTCTTAATAAAAATTATACTAGCAAGAATTTAGACTACAAAAATAAATTTTGTAAACACATATAGTAAAGAATGTTATCAGCTTAAAATACGCTGTTATAATCATAAGATATAAACTTCCAGTAACCACAAAGCAAAAACTTAAATTATGTACACAAAAGGAATAAAAAAAAATGAAAAGATACCATTAGAGGAAATAATATACTCTGGAAAGAACATAGCAAGAGAAGAATAAAGGGACCCAGAATCTACAAAAACCTTACAAGAAGTTTCCAAAATACTAATAATATGGCCTTATAGATAAGTAATTATCTTCACTGTAAATGGAAAATTCCCTTCTTTAAAAATATAAGAGTAGCTAAAAGCCAAAACAATCAAAACCCAGCTATATACTGTCTACAAAAGTTTTAATTCCATTTAAGGATAAAGAAATGTTTAAAGAATATAAAAATTAGAACCAAATGAAACAAGAGTATGTATGCTTACTTTGCATAGAGTTTAGAAAATAACAGTTAAAATAAAAATGAATCTCATAATGTAATAAGAAAGTAGTCTATCAAGAGGATAAAACAATTATAAATAGATTTATCCCTTTGCAGTCATGAGAAATTCTTTTCAGGATTGTCTCCTATGGATCCCAAAATGATAAGGTCCATTTTATAAAGGGTTTGTTGTTGTTGTTGTTGTTGTTTGTGTACAATCTACAATCACATACTTTAACTCCATCTTCAGAGTTCTTATAATATCAAATACTGGCAAAGACATGTAAATTGATTTTTAGTTCTTACACTGTGTTATTGAGGGAGTAATAACCAGAAAAATATTCACAAGTTGTCTTAGTTCTATTGCTGTGAAGAGAAAACATGACAAAAGCAATTCTTATAAAGGAACTCATGTAATTGGGGTTTGCTTACAGTTTCAGAGGTTAGTCCATTATCATCATTGCAGAAAACATGGCAATGAGCAGGCAGACATGGTGCTGGAGAAATAGCTTGAGAGTCCTACATCTGAATTGGAAGGCACCAGGAAGAAAGACATACTGGGCCTGGCTTGAGCTTTTGAAGCTTTAAAGCCCACTCCCAGTGACATGCTTCTTCCAACTGTAGGCCATACCTACTACAAAAAGGCCATATGTCCTAATCCCTGTCAAGTAGTGCCACTCCCTAAGGACCAAGCATTTAAATATATGAGCTGATGGAGGCCATTTCTATTCAAAACACCACATAAGTCTTCAGTACATTGATAGCTATATTGTTCAAATATTTTTGTACTGTTAATTGAATCTATGGATGTGAAACATGTAGATATAAAGGACTGACAGTATTATGTGATTTTTATGTATATAAACTTATGATAAATGTTAATTTATAAATAATGGCCAGTAAGAATTTAACACCCATAACCAGTAAGAAGATATAATAACTGTAAAAATAAACTATAGTAAAATTGTAAGAATCGTTGTTCTTTTATTTTGGAAATATTTAAAGTATAGGTTTATTTTTATTTTGTGTATGTGTGTAATTTGCCTGCATGTATTATGTGCACTGTATATGCCTGGTGTCCACAGAGGTCAAAAGAGAGCATCAGATGCCCAGGAATTGGAGATATGTATGGTTGTAAGCCACCATATGTATTGCATGTTGGGAAATGAACCCAAGTCCTCTGTAGGAGCTACAAGTAAGTGCTCATAACCATTGAACTGTCTCTCCAGTCCCTTTGGAGACATGATTAAGTTTAATAATGAATACTGGAATACAAACACTGTGATACTATCCCATTTGCTCTGGTAACTCAGAAGATTGCTAAGTGACTAAAAGGCCAGTAATGCATAGGTGCAGGATTTCTCTGTGAACAATGAAAGTGTTTCAGAGCCTGTTAATCACTATAGTTATATGAAACAGTGACCAGGAAAAATTACACTGAAGTACAGACTTTAAAATGATTAAAGTCAGCTGAGCCTGGTGGTATAGACCTATAATCCCAGCTACTCATGAGACTGAGACAGAAGAATTCCAGATCCAAGACAGTAAAGGGTACAAAGTGAGTTCAAGGCTAGCTTAGGAAACTTAGATAAAGCCTGTATTGAAATAAAATAAATGAATAAAAATATCTGTAGATGTAATTCTGAACAGTTTTATTAAATAAGAAACATACAGCCAAATGCAAAGTTAAAAGCCCAAAAGATCAGAGCACCAGCCAAGAGCTAAGACCAAGACTGCCTTTTTACCCTTCACTGTCGCTGTCATCCTTCCCCTCAAAAAGAGACCTACTTCCTGTGTTGTAGCAATAATCTTAAAAGTTCTTATTAATAAAATCAAACCCGAGGCCAGTTATTGGGGTGAAATGCTGGATGGTCAGAGAGACAGAACAAGCCACAGCTAACCTCACCTGGCCAACTTCTCAGCTGGTCTTGTTTCCTCAGACTGGAAGCCTCTGTGTCCTCATATCCGAATGGCTCTCAGCTGAACTGTGCTGCTAGAAGCCTGAAAGCTTAACCAGCCAAATGCTTCTAGTTTTTGGTCTTCACGCCTTATATATCTTTCTCTTTCTGCCGTCACTCCCTGGGATTAAAGGCTCGCTTTCTGAGATTAAAGGCATGAGTCACCATGCTTGGCTGTATCCTTGAACAGATGGATTTCTGCCTCTGAAATGCTAGAATTAAAGGCGTGAGTGCCACCATTTTCTAGCCTCTGTTTCTAGTGGCTGTCTGTTCTCTGGCCCCAGATAAGTTTATTAGGGTGCACAATATTTTGGGGAATACAATACCACCACACTGTGTGTCTGTCTTTTTATTGACTTTCTGTTCTGCCTTCTCACTGGTTGTAAACCCAACCACATGACCTCCTCGTCACTGCCTGTCTATACAGACCTCCAGGTCTCTACCGTTGGTATTGAGATGAAAGGCATGTGTCTCCATGCTGGTGGTGTCCTTGAACACACAGAGATCTGCCTGTCATGTGTTCAGGATTAAGGGTGTGTGCTACCACTGCCAGACTTCTGCTAAATGGCTTGCTATTAGCTCTGACCCCCCAGGCAACTTTATTTATTAACATACGAATAAAATGACATTTCAGCACAAATAAAATATCACCATGAACATCCAGGGATATAGATTAGTAGTAGAGTACTTCCTTAGCATGCATAAAGTCCTAAGTTCAATCACTAGGACTTCCAAAGGGGGGAAATGGTTATAAAAGGTTAAATTTATGTTAAAGTTTTTACCTCATTAAAGTAAGAACAGATAGAACATTAGGAAGTAACCATGCATCCACAAAACATTTAACAGATATTTTCACTGCAGTTAATTGATCAATGAAATGAAATGAAAATGTTAAGAAGGGTTAGAAATATTTTGAAAATTCAATTGGAAGACTACACTAGAACTAATGTGCATGTGTAGACTTCAGGCATCTTCAGTAGACTTCATGCATCTTCGATGAGGACGAGCTTTCCTTTTAGGTGCACCAGGAACATTGTAAAAGATTGATGACTTGCCATATGATGATAGAATTCATAACGTATCTCCAAAGTCATTATGAAGATCATTTTTTCTAATGGGAAAATATAATTAGCTTAAAAAGTAACTATAAAAGGAAATTAAAAAGCAGTTAAAGAATTTTCCTAGCTTCTGGACAAGGAAGGACACTATGACCGAACTTCTGGAATTATTTTATTCCAAGTGCTTCGGGGGACATGTGTGCCCTCTTTGGCATCTGGTAGTTGCTGGATGTGACCAGATCATAGTATTTTGTGGATCAGATTAAAACAAGAGCCTGGAGGAGCCACCCATACCTTCCACCTGGTGTTACTTGAATTCCTGGTGTGCCTTCTCTCCAAAACCACTTGGATATAAAACATAGACACATGAATCCATTAACTAATAACTGGAAACAGCCTATGTTGTTATTGATGAGATACTTGATACAATGCCACAGGCAGTGAAATGAATTAATCAAAATGAGAACCCAAGAAAATGGAGTATCACTAGATTATAATTTAAACAACAAATTATCTTAATATTATTTTCTTTTTAAAACAGGTGATTTGGAAGAAGGGATGTTTCTTTGTCTGCCTACCAGAACTACTTCTGTTCTGCTAAGCTCTTTAGCAGGGCTGTTATACTCTGCTTCTGTAAAAGACGCTTCCCATAGTGCTGAGCTTTTCACTGGGATGCACTAACATAAGCACCCTTTGCTTTTACACTCTGATCTTGATGGTGTATATGTTCTTTCACCTTCGATCCTGGATGAGTCTTAAACTCTTCAGGTATAATTAGTGCAACCAGAGTCAAGACAGTATGTGCATTTACAGTTGGTCACTTGAAGTTTTATACTGACTTTCCAAATGATCAGCTCAGTCAACTTTGGGCCTTCAGCAGCCTCATGAAGATGTATTTCCCTACTTTCTTTGTTTATTGTCTTATTCTTGATTTAATTTCTGTCTAGCCATTTGTCCTGGTGCCAACTCATACAACCTCCTGTCCTATTGTGCTGGGAAGTGGCCATGTTGAGTGACTGAACTGGAAAGAAATGAAATTAATTAAGGTGTACAAAGGAGGAAAATCTCTGACACTTATCTCTTGCCAGTCAGGCATGTCCAATTTCACCATAGTCATGATATTGAAGAACAAGTAATAGAAGCTCTCAAAGGACCTGCCTCATTGAAAGCCAGGAGACTGAGTGAATAGGATCTGGATTAAGGACCACATACCAGGTCACTGATGAGGGCTGAAACAAAATATTGATTTGCACATAGAAATAAAAGGTTGCATTCTTAAATTTGAAGCGTCCATCACAGAGGGTGAAAAAAGTATAAATGCTTTCAAGTATAATATGAAAATCACTACCAGCTCAGGGAGGTTCAAATGCTTTGAGGATATTCAAAAGTAAATGCAGATGTCACTAAGAAGTAGGTGAATGGCCAGGAATGATGGCACATGCCTTTAATCACAACACTCTGGAGGCAGAGGCAGGTGGATCTCCAAGTTCTAGGACAGCCTGGTCTACAAAGGGAGTTCCAGAGCTGTCACACAGAGGAACTCTATCTTATAAAACAAAACAAAAAAGGAAGAAGTATGTGAATAACACCCTAAAGTAGATACTCAATATTTTCATCCTTGATCCTAAGGAATTTACTAAGGAGGAAGAGTTGCAGAAATCAACAAGATTGTGGTAGCAATGGCTTATAACTTTCTCCCAGATGAGGACGACATTGGCTTCTGAAGGTGATACTAGTGTTACTAAGGTGGACTTGTCAGAGCAGAGCACACAGCTGATAAAGAAACAAGAAGATAGGAAATTTCTAGAGAAAGCAGAGGGACTCCCAAGAAAATTCATGGTGATGAGCTCAGCAGAAACTTTTGCAGACTTCAAGAAGCACTTTTAAAAGTTTGAAAGTATAGACCTCCAACCCCCAAAGATTTTCATTTAGTAGAGAGGAAATTTCATGGTGCTCACAGGTCAATCTGTGACATCCAAATGAAGAAAGGCATGAGGGATGTGTGTCTGAACTCAGTGACACTTCCTCCAGAAGAGCCTTGAAAGGACTTCCAGAAGGCAACCTTATCATCACAGGAAATGATGACACTATGGGAATCACATCCTGATAACCCACTACTGTAAGAAGACCCAGAGAATGAGGACAATGGTTGTGATTATCTAGCCTTGGAACAGGCCTGGGTTCAGCTCTGTGCTTATGTCATAGTTTTTAGTCAAAAAGTTTACAAAGTTATCAAAAATAAACTTAAAAACAGAGCCCTTACAGAATAAGAACTGAAAGAAAATAATTTTTGCAGTGATATGTGATGTATCTTAAACTAAATGTAATTATTAAAGGGTCCAAACATTAACAGAATATAAAAATTGATAAAGTAAAAGTAGTTTAAAATCTCCAGTATGTGTAGAAATGCAAAACTGGATGACTATAAAAATCATAGGATATGAATAGTTAACAAATAAACTGAGTGTTTATAAAATATGAAAAAGAACTCTTCTAAGTGAAAACATTTTGAAATGCTTAAATAGTAAGAAACACTTTAAGTACTACACTTCAAAATTCATGGCTATCAATTCAAGATGCTACTAGTGGAATATTTACAATTTGTAATGTATACATCACAAGTATAAATTGTGAAACTTATGAATTTTAATTTAAAGACACAATCAAGCATGGTTGCATGTAATTAAAATCAAAACACAAAGAAAACTGAAGCAGAAGCATCTTATGTTTAAGTCAACCTTGGCTACATCATAAGACCTCTGTTCAAAGCAAAACATTTCTTTGTTTTTCTGAAGGTTTTTTTTCCCTCCTTTTGGAATTGCTCTATCATTCAACTTATTTTAGACTTAAATCTAGCATTGTGTTTGTGAGTAGAACACACATAGTCTTTGACTATAGGCTCTTTCCCTCCTCTTCCTACTCTTCTTGCCCCTCTTTGTTTAAAAGTTTTACTATTCCCTTCACCTGCTGTTTTGAACTTAAGCCCTGAACTAGATCATATAGTAGTGGCACAGGGCTCCTGACTGTTAATAATATAGTAAAGATCACAGAAGTTAGTAAAAATTGTACATATGTCTTCTCCCTAGGCATCCAGCAGATTGCAGTCCTAGGTATTACATCAGAAAAAAATGCATTTATATTAACAAGCAAGGTAGTCACCACATGGCTTCAAGCAAAAAGCTTATCTTCAACTTAATTTATGCTAAAATAATTTATCTTATAGAATCTACAGGAGAAAAACAACTGTTTGGTCTCCTTTGGGATGTAAATACAAAACCTCTCTGAAAACACATTTATATTTCTATTCCATTTATTTTTCTATAAGACTTAGACTTTTATAATATTGATCACGTAGTTGATGTTTCATTTTAGAAACAGGCAAAACATACATACAGTGTAACAGGAAACCAGAGCATGTTCTGGGATGGGGAAGGGAAGTACAAATTCTAACTACCTTGAGATTTCAACCTACCCCAGTGAGCATGGCTAAAATCCATAACAACAACAAGACTGACAATGCTGGCACAATGCAGGGAAAGGAGAATACTTATGCAGTGTTGATGACAGTACAAATTGCTGCAGCCACTATGGAAAATCAGTGAGGATTGTAGTGAGAGGCTTGTAGTCAGAAAGTTTTTTACAGTCCCAACAGGCCCCTGCAGTCCCATGGTCCACTTATAAAATAATCACTCAGAGGCTTATATTAATTATACATGTTTGGCCATTAGCTCAGGCTTATTACTAAGTAGCTCTTACACTTAAATTAACCCATAATAATTATCTATGTTTAGTCATGTGGCTTGGTGCCTTTTCTCAATACAACCTTCTCATCTTGCTTCCTCTACGTCTGGTTGGTGAATCCTGAATCCACCCTTTCCCATCCCAGAATCCTTCTACTCTGGTTGCCCAGTCTATACTTCCTGTCTGACTACTGACCAATCAGTGTTTTTTTTTTTAAACCAATCCTAATGACAAATCTTTACAGTGTAGAAGAGCATTATTACACAGCAGAGGGTCCTCAAAAAGTTAGACAGATCTACCACATGAACCAGCTATAGCACTCTTGGGTATATTCTAACGGGACTGTATAGCCAACTACAGAGATACTTGCTTATCCATGTTCATCGCTGCTCTATTCATAACATTCAGGAAATGGAAACAACCTAGATACCCACAAATTGATGAATGCATAATGGAAATATGGCACATTTACACAACATTATTATTCAGATATTAAGATAAATGAAATTATAAAATTGTTGGAGCTGGAAACAATCATTCTGAGTGAGGTAATCTAGATCAAGAAAGACAAACATCAAATGTTTTTTTTCATTTGTTCATATTGACTTTAAATCTTCAGATATGTGTGTTTCATTTAGAATATCCACCATGGTCAGGAAATAACCAAGTGTCCATGAAGAGGGACTTTCAAAGGGAGGAGAAATAGAATGCACAAGTAGAAAGGGTTCAAAGGGACTTGTGAACAGGAAGGAATTACATTGGGCTGGAGAGGGAATGATAGGTTAGAAGATAGCAACTGAGGGTGTAAGTAACACTAATGAGTGTTCAAAAAGTCATACAGGAACCCATCTCTACCAAAGCTTCCTACACATACATAAAAAAGATTTAAAATGAAGTTACCCTATAACTTGGCAACAATACCTCTAGTAGACATCAGAGGCTAATAATTTTTTTTAAAATGCTATGTTTACAATTGAAGATATGTGTAACAGGCTTTCTCAAAACAATAACTCCCAAATCATGACATGGCGACTTATTATTAATTATGAGTGCTTGTCCTTTGTTTAGGCTTGTTCTACTAGCTCTTATAACTTATTATAACCTGTTTCTTTTCATCTATGTTTTGCCTCAGGACTTTTTACCTTTTTTTTTTATTTTGTATGTCCTAATTTTCCTGCTTCTTCCCTGTCTGGCTGGCTGGTAGCTTCCTGGATGGCTGGCACCAGGACCCTCTCTCTCTTTCTCCCTCATTCTCTCCTGAGCCCAGATTCCTCCTCCTAATTATTCTCTCTGCCTGCCATCCCCACCTATCCCTCTCCTGCCTAGCAATTGGCTGGTTAGCTATTTATTAGACCAATCAGGTTGCCTTACGCAGGTAAGGTAAAACAAATGCAACACACCTTTACATAGTTAACAAGTGCAGTAAAAACAAACGTAAAACATCTTTACATAGTTAAACAAATGCAACACATCTTTACATAGTTAAAAGTAATATTCTATAACATAAACAAATGTAACACATCTTTACATAGTTAAAAGTAATATTACATAACAGATATGTGATAGTAGCAAAGTTGCCAATGTTTGGAAAGAAAAACAAAATCCATTATAAAATTCCACTATCTTTTGTCCAATAATATATTTAATGTGCATTAAATATAGCCTCATATTAAACATGAATCAGAAGATATAAGTGCCATAGACTCTGTCTTAAAATAGTTTATAGGTGAGCGAATTTGAGACAGAGATAAATCTGTCATAGCTTTGAAATTCTTGATGAAACATAAAGTTTAAGATATTCCTAATATGCTCTCCAAAAAGAAGAGAGCTGCATCATACATACCATTTTAAAAATAATTCTCTTGCAATGATGCTCCTGAATTCTTGACCACAAAAAAGCATTAAAAAGTAAACATTTAAAAAATTGTTGATAATCATTTTTTTGCTTTTGAGATAATATATTATATATAATGTATATTTTAAGTATTTTAAAATATATTACAAATATGAAAATAGAGATGAAAACCAACACATTCGTTAAGTGTAAACATGTAAGATACGTTTTGAGTACTTGTTTAAAGCCATCAACAGATTTTTATAAATTGTAATTAGTAATTGAAACTTTGTAAATTTTAAAAGTAAAATATATCTGTCATAGAGCAAACTAAGATTTATATTAGCCTGAAACTGGAGACTTTCATTCTTTTTGAAAACATTTTTTTTTTGTTTCAAAACTGGACATACTTTCTCATATTTAAAAGTACAAATAAAGATTACTTCACAAGCATATAGGACAAAATATAGGAAAAACAAAGGTTTTTCTCCTCAACATGCATCAACTATCTTTTATAAAGTTGAACTTCTTTCATTCTAATTCTTGTCAGTTAATAGCTATGCAATAACATTCAAGTTGTTTATTCCACTTAGGTTTATTTTTCCACATCTATAAAAGAGAATTACCACATTATTCACATGAACTAGATGAAGATGCAAAGTATTGAGCCTCACCCCTAGAACAAGCAGCTAAGTCAGTAAGTATTATCAATAATTATTATTAAAGTTATTCTATTCTCTTTTTAGGGAGAGATTATTATCTCCTTTTTCTGCTCTCTTAGTCCCAAATGATGATATATCTGACAGTATTATAACAATTGACTTAATAAGATTGAGTTTTTTAAAATATATTATCCTTCAAAGCCTATCAGATATTCTGTGGTGGCACATTTCAACATTCTTGCCTTGTGATAACTACTTATAATATAGGGTAAAAATCAGTGTACTATATTCCAATAATTCCAAAATTATTTTACTGTAAAGAAAACAACAGAGGATTGGAAAATAAAAATTGAAGTCACAATTACAGGAATATTGATATGAAAGACAGAGCCATACTTAATGAAAGCTATTAAGCATAGACATAACATTAAGTTGTTCTAGTTCCATGCCACCAATAGTTCAAATCATTCAGCCCATTCTCAATCAGGTTCTCATATATTTTACTCACTGAATAGTTGGTCTATAGAAATTCACTGAAGAGCTAATGTTTATATAATTATCAGAGTCAACTAATAATATTTTTCTCTACTTATAATATAGCCACATTAATTTATCAAGTTGCCATCATTGCATAAGAACTTCACAGTATTCTTTACATTTTATTATGTTCCTCACCTCTCACCATAATGTGTGGCCCATAGCTAATTAATGATAGATTTTAAATTAGAGCCTGGGTAAGATTGAATTCTGAGTAATTTGTACAATATTCAAAAATGAACAAACATAGAAGTTATTCTCAATGAGAACAGAATAGTAATTAGTCTGCAAAGTAAACGGGCCTATGATCAAATGGATTCACAGCAGAATTCTTTCAGAACTTCAAAGAAGAATTAATACCAATGCTACTTAAATTATTCTGCAAAACATCCCAGACTCAGAAAGACAAACATGGTATGTACTCACTCATAACAGGATACTAGATGTGGAACAAGGATGACTGGACTGCTACTCACATCACCAGGGAGGCTACCTGGAAAACAGGACCCCAAAAAAGACACAGGGATCGCCCAATGACAGAGAAATGGAATGAGATCTACATGAACAGCCTGGACATGAGTGGGGGTAGTGAAAGGCGAGGGTCCAGGGAAAGAGAGCTTGGGTGAGTGGGAGATCCCAGCTGGATCAACAACAGAGAGGGAGAACAAGGAATAGGAGACCATGGTAAATGAAGACCACATGAGAATAGGAAGAAACAAAGTGCTAGAGAGGCCCACAGAAATCCACAAAGATACCCCCACAACAGACTGCTGGCAATGGTCGAGAGACAGTCCGAACTGACCTACTTTGGTGATGGGATGGCCAAACACCCTAATTGTCGTGCTAGAAACCTCATCCAACTACTGAGGGATCTGGATGCAGAGATCCATGACTAGGCCCCAGGTGGATCTCTGGGAGTCCAATTAGCGAGAATGAGGAGGGTTTATATGAGCGAGAATTGTTGAGACCAAGGTCGGATAAAGCACAGAGACAAATAGCCAAACAAACAGAAACACATGAAATATGAACCAATGGCTGAGGGGTCACCAACTGGATCAGGCCCTCTGAGTGGGTGAGACAGTTGATTGGCCTGATCTGTTTGGGAGGCATCCAGGCAGTGGGACCGGGTCCTGTGCTCATTGCATGAGTCGGCTGTTTGAAACCTGGGGCCTATGCAGGGTCCCTTGGCTCGGCCTGGGAGGACGGGACTGGACCTACCTGGACTGAGTCCACCAGGTTGATCTCAGTCTGTGGGGAAGGCTTTGCCCTGGAGGAGATTGGAATGGGGGGCGGGCTGGGGGGAAGGTGAGGGGGGCAGGAGGGGGGAGAACAAGGGAATCTGTGGCTGATATGTAGAACTGAATTGTATTGCAAAATAAAAATTAAAAAAAAGAGATGAATAGATAATAAAAACATGGTACCTATCTATTAAAAAAAATTATTCTGCAAAACAGAAAAGGAAGGAATGTTTCAAAATGCTTTTGATGAGGCCAGTATTAGCCTATTACCAAAAACAGATAAACTACAGAGAAAGAAAATTACAGGTTGATCTTTCTGATAAACATGGATGTAAAAGTTTACAATAAGATGCTTGAAAACTAAATTCAAGATAATATAAAAATATCATTCATGACAAGTTAGCTTTATTCCAGAGTTGCAGGAATGGTTTAGCATATGTATGCCAATATACATATTAAAAGAACAAAATTACATGATAATCCCATTAGATGCAGCAAATCCTTTGACAAGATCCAATATCAACTTCATGATAAAAGTCATAGAGAGGCTAGGGATGAATGCAGCATACCTTAACATAACACAGACTATATATGACAAATTTATAGACAATATCAAAGTAGAGAAAAACCCAGAATGTATCTAGTATAATCAGGAATGAGACAAAATTGTTTATTCTCTCACCACTATTCAATATAGTCTTTGAAATCTTAGCTAATAAAATAGAAGGAAATAAATGACGCAAATAGGAGAAAGAAAAAATCAAAGTATAGCTATTTGCAGATGATACGAGTCTCATCTTACAAAAAAACTTAACTCCAAATGATTCAAGGACCTAAACACAACACTAGATAGCTATCACTGATAGCGGGATTATCAGGGAATACATGCCAGCTTATAGGCAGGTGTAATTGCTTTTTCACTGTGGTTTTGGTAACATAGTAAATAAGACCAACAATTGACAAGTGGGATTATAAAATAAAAGTTTCCATGCAACAAAGGAATCTGTAAATCAAGTAAAGAGGTAGCCCACAGAATAGGAGAATATTTCTTACAGGTATACATTGTAGCAGGAATCTTAAAAGTTCTTATTAATAAAACAAACCCGGGCCACATATTGGGGTGAAATGCTGGATGGTCAGAGAGACAGAACAAGCCACAGCTAACCTCACCTGGCCAACTTCTCAGCTGATCTTGTTTTCTCAGACTGGAAGCCTCTGTGTCCTCATATGTGAATGGCAGTCAGCTGAACTGTGCTGCTAGAAGCCTGAAAGCTTAACCAGCCAAATGCTTCTAGTTTCTGGTCCTCACGCCTCATACCTTTCTGCTTTCTACCACCACTCCCTGGGATTAAAAGCTCGCTTTCTGGGATTAAAGGCGTGTGTCACCATGCCTGGCCATTTCCAATGTGGCCTTGAACTCACAGAGATCCAGAGGGATTTCTACCTCTGGAATGCTAGAATTAAAGGTGTGAGTGCCACCATTTTCTAGCCTTTGTATCTAGTGGCTGTTCTGTCTGTGACCCCAGATAAGTTTATTAGGGTGCACAATATTTTGGGGAACACAATACCACCTCCATACATATTACAGAGTATTGATGCCTAGTAAACACAACAAAAGATGCCTAAACATCAATGAAACAAGCTACCAAATTTGTTTAATTGAAAATAGATTCCTCTCTCATAAAATACATCCCAAGCACAACCTTCCCTCCTTCAACTCCTCCCAGCTCTCCTGACCTCCCTTCACCCCCAGATTGACTCTGTCTCCATTTCCTCTTCACAAAAGTGGAGGCCTCCAAAAGACAATAGTCAAATAGGACAAAAGAAGATACAATAAAACAAGGCAAATGCCCTCACATTGAGGCTTGACAAGAAAATCCAACAGGAAGAAAAGAATCCCAAGAGCAGGCAAAAGAGTCAGAGACACACATGTTCCCACTGTTAGGAATCCCACAAAAACACCAAGATAACAGCCATAACATACACTCAAAGGACCAGATGCAGACTCATGAAGTCTTTGTGAGTCCATGTGAGCTCTGCTTAGTTGATTTCATGGGTCATGTTATTCTGGTGTCCTCCATCCCCTGTGACTTCTAAAGTCTTTCTTTCTCCTCTTCCATGAGCTACCATGATCTCTGAGAGGAAGGACTTGATTGAGACCCCCAATTTAGACTTCCTCTCTGCTTAATGTCTGGCTGTGGGTCGCTGCAAACGCTCCCATCTGCTAACAGAGAAATCCTTTCTTATGATGACTGAACAAGGTACCAATCTATGAATATAACAGAATATCATTGGGAATCATTTAAAATCTTTCTTTCTTTCTTTCTTTCTTTCTTTCTTTCTTTCTTTCTTTCTTTCTTTCTTTCTTTCTTCCTTCCTTCCTTCCTTCCTTCCTTCCTCCCTTTCTCTTTCTTTCTTTCTTTCTTTCTTTCTTTCTTTCTTTCTTTCTTTCTTTCTTTCTTTCTTTTTTGCCAGCCATGTTTGCTTCTACCCTAGGTTTCTGGACTATCCAGTCTCAGGTTCCTTGCCCTCCAGGTAGTATAGGGTATGGGCTCCCTCTCATAGCATGGGTCTCAAGTAATGGTGATGGTCACACTGGATATCTGTACGTAGAAGAATGCAAATATATCCATATTTATCACCCTTCACAAAATCTCAAGCCCACACCAGGCAGGGGTGGTGCACACCTTTAATCCCAGAACTTGGGAGGCAGATGCAGATAAATCTCAGTGAGTTTGAGGCCAGACTGGTCTATAAAGTGAGTTCCAGAACAGCCAGGACTGTTATACAAAGAAACCCTGTCTCAAAAAAACAAAAACAACAACAACAAAAACAAAAAACAACAAAAACAAATAAATAAATAAAACTCAACTTGAATCAAAGACCTCAATGTAAAAACCAGAAACAATGATCCTGATAGAAGTGAAGGTGGGGATAGCCTTTAATGCATTGATGCAGGAGACAGCTTTTCGATGAGAACACCAATACTGTTCACAACACACACTAAGATCATCAATTAATAACTGGGAAATCATGAAACTGGATAATGTCTGTGAGGCAAAGGACACCATCAATATGACAAAAGGACAACCTTTCAGAATGGAATTTTTCTTTTTTTTTTTTTACCAACTCCATATCCAATAGAGGACTAATAATCCAAAATATATAATGAACTCAAGAAATTAAATATAAAAAATCCAATTTAAAAATGGCATACAAATCTAAACAGAGATTTCTCAACAGAGGAATTTCAAGTGGCTGACAAATGACAAACACATAAAGAAATGTTCAACATCCCTAGACATCAAAATTAATGTGAGATTCTATCTTACACCTGTCAGAATGGCTAAGATCAAAAGCACAAGTGACAGCTCATACTGGCAAGGATGTGGAGCAAGGGGAATATTCCTCCGTAAATGGTAGGAGTACAAAATTGTATAGCCACTATGGAAATTAATATGGTGGTTCCACAGAAAATTTGGAATCCATCTAACTCAAGACCCAGCCATACCACAAGGACACTTGCTCAACTACATTCATTGTGGATTTATTCATAATAGCTAGAAACTGAAACCAACTTAGATGTCCAATTAAATGTGGAACAAACACAGTTGTGTATTATTCAGCTGTTAAAAACAATGACATCATGAAATTTGAAGGCAAATGAATGCAACTAAAAAAAAAAAAACATTCCAGGTGAGGCAACCCAAACCCAGAAAGAGAAATATGGCAAGCATTCACTTATAAGTGGATATTAGATGTTATATAAATGATAATTCAGCTATAAACCACAGACTTGGAGAGATTAGGGAAAGAGGAGGGCACTAGTGGGGAGTCATGAACCACCATGGGAAGGGGAAATACAGTAAACTTTATGGTGGACTCGGGGTAGGTAGGAACAGGAATGGGAAGGATCAGGCAGCGGGGGTGGAAATGGAAGTGGAGGAATAGAATGCAGGGGGAGACAACTGGAATTGGGGAGTGTTGCACATATAGAAACCTAGTGGAGTGAAATTTGGAATCTATGAGGATGACCCTAGTGAGGATTCCTAGTAATGGAGGATAAGGAATTTGAACTTGCGTCATTTGTAGCTAGGCAAGGCTTCCTGTAGTGGGACTAGGTTGCAATTGGTTGAGTTGTTAGCTGAGGGAGTCCCATGGAGATCCCTAAACAACACAGACTGATGCTAGGACAGAGGGTCGATCTCAAAACACACCCATTCCCGAAGACAACACTCACACAGCTCATTAAATATATAGAGGTCGAACTGCTGTTTGCATGGAGCCTTCTCCCCTATATTGTAGTCCCTTTGGTGGGAGAAGGTACTATGAAGGCTGCAGAAAGACAAACCCGTGCATCAATCCAGCCACAAAACCTCTGACCTACAATATTTCCTACCTGCAAGTTGTGATGGGGCAGTGTTAGTGTAGAACTTGTGGGAGTAGCCAACAGCCAAATTTTTTTAATGGGGTAGGGAGCTGAATAGAAATTTCTAAAAAAAAGAAAAAAGAATAAAGGAAGGAAGAAAGGAAGGAAGGAAGGAAGGAAGGAAGGAAGGAAGGAAGGAAGGAAGGAAGGGGCTTCAAAATGCCTTAAACATGTTTACCATCCTTAGCTATGAGGGAAATACAGATTAAAACTACTTTCAGATTCCATCTCACTGCAGTTAGAGTTACCATCATTAGAGACATAAATGACAACAAATGGTAGTCTGTATGTGGAGAAATGGGAACTTTTCTACACCGTTGGTCGTGGTTTAAACTAGTATATTCACTTTAGAAATTAATATGGAAACTTCTCAAAAGCCAGAAATAAATCTACCATGTGGCCCAGATCTACCTCTCCTAGACATATACCCAAGGGGCTCTACACCCTATTACAGAGATACTTGAACATCATATTCATTGCTGCTCTATTTATAAATATATTCAGAAAATGGAACCAGTCTAGATATGTAGGGACCAATGAATGGAGAATGGAAATTTAGTACATATATACAATTAAATATAACTCAGCTATTAAAAATGAAATTTGCAAGTAAATGTATGGCACTAGAAAAAAATACACTGAGGTCATCCTTGTCCCAAAAGACTAACATCACATGTTCTTTTTCATATGGGTGTCCTAGTTTCAAATCTTTTGTTTTGTGTGTTTAACTTGGAGTAAATGTGGAAGCCAGAAAACTAGAAATCGGCTGCTTGGGGGGGGGAGGCATTTAAGCATGGGGATAGTTGGATACAGATGAAATGAAAGTACAGAAAAGAAATATTGGGGGCAGAAAGTTTCAGGCACACAGTGGAGTGATGGAGAAATGGAGTTGAGGGGAGGGGAAGGGCACAAACACTGCCCCATCACAACTTGCAGGTAGGAAATATTGTAGGTCAGGGGTTTTGTGGCTGAATTGATGCACAGCATGCTACAATTCCAAGCTACAAGACAAGATGTACTCATTGGTGCAATAATTGTAGTACTATTTATGTGCAGAACTAACTGGTCTGTTGATTAGACTTGAAGCCTAACCCACAGGAGGGAATTCATTCCTGGTACTGTAAATATGGTGAAAACATGTGGCTAGGGAAAACATTACCTCTTTTATGTTTACATCCACCTGTATGTCTGCTACACTCAACTTTGGTCAGACAGACTTCTTACTGCAATGGGTAGTGGTTAATATAGAAGACAAGCCCACGACTATTCAACATGTTGAAAATAAATAGTAGTAAGTGTTCAGTCATAGAGAGAACAGATACATCACTCCCTAAGGCTCAAGGAACACTGAGGAAGAGAGAGCAGAAAGAATGTAAGAGCTACAGATGAGGAACAGAGTTGTGGAATGCTGATTCCTGGTATACGATGGCTGTTGTACACATTAACTCAGAAGTTGTGGTTACCTCAATTAGACCTGTGTAAGATCAAGCCAGTTACAAATTCCAGCCTGGAAAAGGGAAGGTCTTCTGAGATCATACTCAAATTGAGGGATTATTGGCATTTGATGGTTTTTCAGGAGAGTAGAGTCACTTTTTGTTAGGAGTATGGTCAATGGAAGGCTACCTAGGCCCCAGTGGATTACCCTCTGTCCATGCATATATAGCTAGCACTAATTGTACTCAATGGTTAAGAAAAAAAAACCGTGAAGTTGAGAGGGAGGTACATTGTAGGGGAACATGGATGGAGTTGGAAGAAAGGAATGGGAAGAATGGATGTGATGGTACAGTATATTCATGTATAAGACTTTCAAAGGCTAGATAAAAAAGAAATTGTTCTCATAATTTCTAACTTCTCAACCTCTGAAATAAATTATTTTGCTTATGAAGTAGATTGATGACATGATTTTCTAAGGTATATTTAGAATTAATAGAAAATGAATTATAATTCAAGGTCAGTTTTTACATTTTGAACCATTCATTTTGTACCATCAAGCACCATCTTCAACATCTAGACTGTACTATTAGTACTTTGGCTTATTTTTCATGGCGATTTTAATGTATTTTAACCTGGTCTATAACATACTGGTTTGATGATGGAGCTATTAGCCAACTAAAATAATGCTTGTAGATTTATAGAAATTTTACTTTAAAAGTAAAGAGGATAAGTAGAAACACTAGAAGTATAATATCAGAAAAAGACAAATATTTTTAAAAATTTATCATTAAAGTATCCTATACTTATTAACCATTGACTACCAACTTCTGGCAAATTATCTATCTTACTTGTGAAGAAGTAAGCAAGAAGGTATTATTTGTACGTATAAATACAATGTTCTGTTATTATGTTAGCTGTTTATGAGAAAGGGGACTACAGGGATTGTGTACAGGAAAGACAAATGATGGGATTTCTTTTAATAGATTAAATAAAACTCAGGTTTTTGGTTTAAATTGCTTTAATCAAGATGAAGTTTGTTATAGCTGAGGGGGCCTTTATTTTGAAATATTTACACTGAATAAGCAGGAAACCATCTTACTTTACAAAGAAAACCATGCTCATGGAAATAAAATGGATATAATTCCTGAACTACTTATGCATTTTGAAGATAATACAAGTGATTATGTGCTTTTAGTAATTGAGAATAACAAAGTGCTACACATGTAAAGGAATGGAGCATATACAGCATTCTCTTTTTCTATGAGAGATATTACTTCTTGTTGAAAAGAGGTCCAATTTTTCAATCCTTCTCTTCCTAAATTTTTATTGGTAATTCACACTGTGGATTTTTCCAAATCAAGCACCACATGTTAGTTTTCTCCTTCAATGTAAAAGGGACCAGCATTCCTATTATTCTGATTATCATCATGAGTTCATGGATATATGTGTATATATATATATATATATATATATATATATATATATATATATATACTCAGAATCAAATTATATGCAATTAAACTTCATTAAAGCTAATTAAAATTGCCACACAAAAGTCTTTCATATTACTATATGCAAGCAATCAAACAACTAAAATGGAAATTAATAAACAAATATAATTTACAACATTAAATAATAATTTTATTATGAGTAGATCTTCCTAAGGAGGTTAAAGAAATTCTCATCCCAATCTGAGATATATTTGTAATTGATATCTGATGGGTGGTAGGGGAAGTCTGTTTTCTTCAGGGTTGCCACTCCCCACCCCAGAGGCAACCTTTGCTCCAGAAGATGATCCTGTATTTATGCACATACAGGCCTCACTAAGTGGACTTAGCCAATTTTTGTTTTGCTTTGTTTGTTGTTTTGTTTTGTTTTGTTTTTAATGAGTACGTGAAGTTGGAAGGAAAAAGTTGGGAACTAGAGGAAGAGATGGGGGGAGAAAATAGCATTTAGAGTTAATCAAAATATTGTATGAATGTATGAAATTAGCAAAATTAAAAAATGTAAAACAAAAATAAAAGTCACTTGTCTTTCTGTAAGAATATAAATTCACCCTTTTCTTATTGCATAAGCCTAACAAAAGAGACCCCAAGAATGAGAAGTCTGACATTGATTCCAGAATAAGAAATAGAATTTATTGTGATATCCACCTAGGACATACCATTTGACACCACTCTGTATACAAGAGAAGGAGAGAAAATATTATACATGGATTGTCTATAAACAGTCATCTGCAACTGTCAAAAAGGCAAGTTGAGCTATTTGCAAATTAAATCCTGGAGTTATTGATGACAGCTGATTGTTAAAAATACCATTTCAAACCACCAAATGTCTTTATTATATCTGAAGATGCCATGTTGTTGATGTCTTTGATGTTCTCTCTTACACAAATCATATCTTTATGATTTTAAAAAAGAAGAAACAACAAAAGACTTCAATCAAATGTTATCAACTAAGATAAAGTTTATTTTCAGTGGTCACTTATTTTATTAACTTAACTCGCAGTATATCCCTTACCTTTGCCTCTCAACCTCCAAAACACACATATAAGTTTTAATTAAAAACTGTATATGATCATCTGATTAATTCCTACATCAAGTGGTGAGGGAAATGAGGCCAAGAATTATGTTTTCTGGGAGGAGGGTGGGGCAGTATTGTCTCAGTTGTGCTGAGCATAACAAGTACTTTACATGTTTAAGAGATGATTTTAAGCAATATAAAGGAATAAACAAGTGAAGGGTTATGAATCAGGAAACACTTGAAGAAGTGTGGGTTCTTCAACTACATATTCTAAATTCTAATTCTAAATCTATCACTTTATTCACGTTTGATTTTAAATATGAAATTAAAGTTATTGTGGCTCACTTTTTCATTATTCAAATAAGGAGATATATTTCTTATTTTCCTAATTAAATTGGAAAATAAATGTTTGTTTAAATATTAAGAAGATAG
This sequence comes from Peromyscus eremicus, assembly GCF_949786415.1. Lineage (NCBI taxonomy): Eukaryota > Metazoa > Chordata > Mammalia > Rodentia > Cricetidae > Peromyscus > Peromyscus eremicus. The sequence goes on along the minus strand of NC_081439.1, from coordinate 102,907,290 downwards.
AATGTACCCTGAAAAACGCATAGCAACTATTGATCATCTACCCCATTTGTTACAAGCTAGGATGTTAAAAAGAACTTTGTGAACTTGTATAGTCTAGAAAGTCTTGAGATAATAGGATTTTATTATTAAGTGAATTGGGAGCAATTAAAATACAAAACTGAAATACCAGGGTGGGGAGACTTGAGAAGCAGTGAAAATGAGTTCTACTTTAAAATCTAAAAATATTTACCTTTGCTTTATATTTAAAATCTACATTTTATTTTTCTTCTTTATATCTTGAAATGTTTTCATTAAAAACACCAATCATCATTTCACCGAGGACTAATGATTTGTAATCAAATCTGAACTATTCTTTTCTATCTGTCTCATAGGAGGAAATACATAGCACTGCTTCTGCAATGGTTTCTCCCAGTTTTCTAAGTGTTACTGTACTAGCAGTTGGTTCCAAATACTGCTCTGCTTCAAATCATGCAGTTTGGGCATATCTTTGTTGATGATGCGAATGTTTTCATTTTGCTCTTGAGCAGCTTGGTCCCTTTCACTGTCAGACAGTTTGTATGCTTTGTAGTGAGGAATTCCTCAGAAACAAATCTACTGTTGTGACCCACATGGCTAGAGAGTATGCTTTCTATATTGGTTTGCTAGCCAACATTGTAAACTGCCCTGGATTTCCATGTGCATCCCAGAGGATGCTGGACAATTTAATGTATCTGCACTGTGTGAAATGACTTTGGGGACGAGAACACACTTAAAAATCCCATAAACACATCATAAGATCAATGTGAAGAACAGAGAATATCACTGATTTCAATTCTTCAGTTATTTGGAACTTATATTTCTTTAGAGACAATAAATATTGTTGTTACTCCATTTATTGTTTTTTGAAGATATTTTTGTTCATGTGTGAGTATTTGTCTGCATTTGTAAATATGCAGCATATTTGTACCTGGTGACTGCAAAGGCCAGAAGAAGATACTGGATCCAATAGAACTGGAGTTACAAGTGTTTGTGAGCAGCCACATAGGTGCTGTAAACTGAACCCAAATTCTCTTAACTGCTTAACCACTCATTTGATGACTTAAGGCAATAATAATACAGAGCTTTTGTACCAAAAATTATGAATTAAAATATTTTATTGAATCAATGCACATATACAATTATTAAACAGCAAAGTAAAACAACATAATTAAATGCAAATATGTTTGCTAAAATAAACAATTGAGAAAAAACAAAGATGGTCTGCTGTGGTAATGAAAATTCTGCATATATATATATATATATATATATATATATATATATATATATATACTTAATCTTGAACAGAATTTTAGAGTGAATTGAACTAAGTTGAAAAAAATGGACTGTAATTGTGTCTGATGCAATAGTGAATAAAAACAAAGGTTTTTTTTATTTTCATGAGAAAACCCTGAACCACTGATAACACAGTGCCTGCCTATTACAAAACAACCACAATGGGAAATATAGTTGATTAGAAAGGATTATATTATTTTATAATCTTAATTAAATACATAAGCATAATGAATTCTGACCTTGCTTATAAATAATTATGAGGAGAAAAGAAGAAATAATTAAGAATAATAGTGGACAGCAAAGAATCAGACAAAACAGAGTCCCAAGAAGGAGAGTAAATGAGAAGCTGCCTGTTAGGGACCTTGTAAAAGAGAAGAGTCAAAATGAAAAAGGATACACTCTAATTTCTAAGAGAAAAAGAGCCAACAAATATTCAAAGGCGTCAACGGGAATAGTATAATCACAAGTGAACAGAATTTTGGGTAGGCCTATGGTTGCCTACCTCCTTTGGAAGATTGCATGACACCTTGTAACGTGAAAGCTAATTCCCAGGGAGAGGGCATTCTCACCAAATCCAGCTCAGGAGTCTCTGGGACTTGTTTCTAAAGTGCATAGAGTCCTCAGCAATAGGATTTACCTTCCACCTCTGGAGGATAATCAAGGGCAACAGCAATAGGCTGTTTGTTTTGGGAGTGTCTTAGACAGCCCTGAACAATAACAAAAAAGAAGTCTTCTCATGTCTGATATTGGTGTTTTTGTTAGGTCATTGTTGGCTCTTGCAGGGAAAACCAATCAGTCTAGAAGAGAAAAGGTCATTAAAACTGTATGTTTATATTTATATACAGAAATATGTCAATTATAGGTTTTTTTTAGGCAAATAGTTAATAGTATGGTGCCTTGTGTTTTTTTTCAGATATCCTTATTGTTATTTTACCCACCTCTGTCCTTCTCCTGTATTTACTTTCCTCTCCTTCCCTATAGAGTCTTGTTTACGAATCATGTCAATGACCAGCGTAACATGAAAAGTATAAAGGCACACACACCTTGGTGGTAACCAACCACTATCTAATTGGACTTATGCCCCAGTCAACAACAGGGATACCATGCCTGGTACTGAAAAACTAGTTAACTACTCAGTGCTAGTGAAGTTATAGCTATTGGGGAAGAATGTCAAACCACCAATTAACTGAACTAGCATAATTCTTAACAACAATATATAAAATTCTGTCCTTATTCCCACAGATAAGTGTAGTCCTCGTTCTTCATCAAGGTAACTTCTCTGTGCAACAGACTGAGACCATTACAGAAAACCACAACCAACCAATATTCAGAGTTGAGGAGCCCAGTCCCAGTGGACATATCTATAAAACACTCCCACACCTAAAGCTCAGGGAATATTTTAGAAGAGTCAACAGAAAGATTGTAAAAGTCAGAGAATCAGAGAATGTCTTGTGGGACTGTGTATTTTAGTAATATCAAAAGCAACACCCACAAAATCTCACCAACATGACAGCCAAAACATGAACTGAACAAGGATGACACCATTGAACATACTAAACTGCACAAGAAAAAGCCTCCAAGTCCTCAACCCTACACAAAGCACTACAGGCAACCAAGTCTGGAGTAGGAGAGGTGGGAAGAATGGAAAGAGAGTAGTGGTTGCTAGAGCCTGGCCAGTATAATGGAGAAGGAATAAATATAGGATGATTAAGGATTCTGTGGAGGCAGTTAAAAAAGTAATAACATACAATGTTCTATATCCAGTTTGATAGTTACAGCTATCAACAACTAATTTTATATTGCTAAACAGTGAATTTTGAATGTAAACTGTCTTAGGTATGGTTTCTATTGCTGCTGTGATGAAATGTCATGACCAAAAGACAATTTGGGAGAAAGGGTTTAAATTGGCTTACACTTCCAGATCATAGTCTACAATTGGAGGAAGCCAGGACCAAAACTCAAGCAGAGCAGGAACCGGGAGGCAGAAGCTGATGCAAAAGCCATGAAGGGGAGCTGCTTACTGGCTTGCTTCCCATGGCTCGCTCAGCTTGCTTTCTTATAGAACCCAGGACCACCAGCCCAGGGATAGAACCACCCACAAAGGTAGTTCCAGCCCTCCCCCATCAATCATCATTTAAGAAAATGCCTCATCTGGCAGTGGTGGTACATTACACACCTTAATCTCAGCATGTGGGAGACAGAGGTCTGAGTTTGAGGCCAGCCTGGTCTACATAGCTAGTTCTAGGACAGCTGAGGCTATACAAAGAAACTCTGCCTCAAAAAAAACTCGGGGGGGGGGAGGAGAGAGAGAAAGAAAATGCTCAAAGCTGGATCTTATGGAGGAATTTTGTGCCTTCTTTCAGATGACTCTAGTTTATGTTCCAAGTTGACCTAAGACTAGCCAGCACAACTGACCTCTTGTCAATTTGAGGCACAAACACATCACTTTTAAGCTATAACATTTCCTTTCTTATTCATCCCCAAGATCTCACATTTAGAATGAACTCTATGACTTAAAAGTCTTATGATTCTACTAAATAAAATTTATCATAAAACACAGTAGATAAACTCCAGTAATGCTGGGATAAATGTTTTCCATCTATAAAACCATCATTGCTTTGAAATCTTATTGTCACCACTAAAATCTTCATTCTGAATGAAACCTTAAGACCCTTTATCCCCAGGCACAATGAACACCCCCCCTCAAAATAAACATAACTTGAAAAAAACCCACAGTCTTTATAGATTCAAACACATTAAAACTTCAGTCTCGGCCAGGCAGTGGTGGCACATGCCTTTAATCCCAGCACCCGGGAGGCAGAGCCAGGTGGATCTCTGTGAGTTTGAGGCCAGCCTGGTCTACAAAGCGAGGTCCAGAACAGGCACCAAAACTACACAGAGAAACCCTGTCTTGGGGAAAACAAAACAAAACAAAACAAAACAAAACACTTCAATGTGCTCAAAACAACCAATCTTCAAAATCTCTTTTAAAAAGTCAGTAATCAGATCGGTGAATACCTAACTGTAATCATAGAGCCTTTCTCCAGTAACTGATGGGAGGAGATGCAGAGATCCACAGCCAAACACCAGGCTGAGCTCCAGGAGTCCAGTAAAAGAGAGGGAAGAGGGATTCCATGAGCGAGGGGCATCAAGATCATGATGGGGAAACCCAAAGAGACAACAAAACCAAACTAGTGGGTACTCATGAACTTTAGATCAACAGCTGTGGAGCCTCCATGGGACTGAACTAGGCCCTCTGCATAAGCGAGACAGTTGTGTAGCTTGATCTGCTTAAGGGGCCCCCTGGCAGTAGGATCAGATCCATCCCTGGTGAATGAGCTGGCTTTTTGGAGCCCACTACCTAAGGTGGGACAATTTGTACAGCCTTGATGCAGGGGGAGGGGCTTGGACCTGCCCTAACTGAATGTACCAGGCTCTGCTGACTCCCCATTGGAGGCCTTACCCTCTTGTAGGACAGAATGGTAGGTGGGTGGGTGGGGAAAGGTTTGAGGGGTGGGAGGAGGAAGAGGAGGATCTGTGATTGATATGTAAAATAAATTAAAAAATCTTAATTAAAAAAAAGACTTTCAGCTGTGGGCTCCTATAAAAATCAAAGTTAAATGCCCTCTTCAAGATGGAAAACTGTCTGAACCAAGTAAAACTGTGGGAGCTCACAAAAGCTTCCTAGTGAGATCTGATCTTGCTTTACACAGCAGGGCTGCATTAGGGGATGGCTTGACCATGTGCATAATCACCAGGTGTCTGGGATGGTCTATGCTTGACTGTGTTGAGGGGAGGTCTTTTCCTCCACCCCTTGGCATCCCTTTAAAAGCCCTTTAGTGGAGACAGAAGGGGCTAGTGAGTTTTGACCCAGGCTCTACCAAGTTATCCTATATTTCTAAGTGTCTTTCTCCTCTATATGTTTATCTACATATTTCTCAGTTCTCCCTCCTCAGGAATACCCTGGGGAAAAAGAGGGAGCTGGTCTCCCTCATAAAACCAGACTCCATGAGTACAAATAATTCAATGTCCAGCTCTCTGGGATTCAATCACCATCTTCTGGGCTTGGGTCTCCCAAGAACACCCTAGGACACCAATCTCCGAAGAGCTTGGGTCACTTCTCTGGCTCAGTCTTCTACAGCACACCCAGCTAGTCTTCTAGGGTCTAGCTGGCTCCACTCCACTGTTGCTGCTTTCCTGGGTGGTCATTCTATAGCACTGGTATCTCCAAAATGCTGGGATCCCTTGCTACAACTTGCCTGCACTTTCACCAATAGCCTCTCATAGGCTTTCTTTGTAGTGGTGAGCCTCAACTTCTCTGTATGACCTCCTCAATGCTGGGTTTTCAGCTGCTACTGAGGCTGTAGCTTCACCAGTGACTCCACCTGAATTCTCACAGTACCAATCCTCATTTAATTTCCATGGCCACTGTGATGATTTGAAAGAAAATAGCTCCCAAAGGGAGTGGCACTATTAGGAGATATGGCCCTAGTGGAGTAGCTGTGGTCTTGTTGGAGGAAATTTTTTACTATGGAGGCAGGCTTTGAGATTCCATATATGCTGAAGCCACACCCAGTGTCTCAGTCCACTTCCTGTTGCCTGCATATCAAGATATAAAACTCTCAGCTCTTTCTCCAGTACCATGTCACATCATGATGATAATGGACTGAACCTCTGAAACTGTAAGCCACCCCAATAAGTGTTTTAGTTTAGAAGAGTTGCCATGATCATGGTGTCTTTCCATAGCAATAGAAACCCTAACTAAGCTGGGCGGTGGTGGCACACGCCTTTAATCCCAGCACTGGGAGGCAGAGGCAGGTGAATCTGTGTGAGTTCGAGGCCAGCCTGGTCTCTAAAGTGAGTTCCAGGAAAGGCGCAAAGCTACACAGAGAAACCCTGTCTCGAAAAACCAAAAAGAAAAAAAGAAAAGAAACCCTAACTAAAACAGAAGTTGGTACCAGGGACTGGGATATTGTATGATAAGCCTGACCATACCTTTGCTTAAGGAATATGGACCTTGGCACTGGGGATTAGAAAAGCAGATCAGTGCTTTAAGTGCTACTTAATGGACCAAACTAGTAGGATCATGGAAGACAGTGGTGGTAAGGGTGATTTGAACTGTGGGGTGCTGGCTCAAGATGTTTCAGAGGAATAGAATTTCAGTATGTTGCCTAGAGATCATTCTTGTGATATTTTGGTGAAGAATATGGCTGCTTTTGACCCTTATCCAAAGAGTCTGCATGGGACTAAAGTGAAGAGTTTTGGATTAATTTCATTGGCAGCAGAAATCTCAAAACAGCCTAGTGTAGACTCTGTTATGTGGTTATTACTGATCACTCATTTATAATGAAAAGAAGCAAGAAAATGTAAAATTTGAGGAAAAAAAGGAGCACCAGGAAATGGAGTGGAACTAAGTCCTGTGTTTAAGGAGATAATTAGAAATGGAATAAAGGGAGTGGTTACCTAAGGACAAGATCTCACTCAGCTAAATTTGCAACTTGTGAATAAGAATTAAAGAAAGGCTTAGAGCTGGACTAGGTGGTACACACCTTTAATCCCAGCACTTGGAAGGCAGAAGCCGAGCAAATCTCTGAGACAGGCCAGCCTGGTCTACAGATGCAGTTCCTGGAAAGCCAAACTTAGGCAGTGGAGGAAACCATCAAAAACAGAAAATTGTTGAAGATGTAATTGAGGGGCCATGTTCCAGCCCCAGTAAGCAGCAGAACTTGGCAGCTTTGGCCACATAGTTCTAGAGTTAAGGATGGAAGACAGGGGCTATTAATTTGTCTCCACAACTAGATGCTGAGGCTAGGCATGTGTCAAACCTGTACCGGAATGGAGGCCGAGAGAGGCCGTTGTGTGAAGCTATGAAGTTGAAGTCTGGATTGCCTTGGAGACCCCAAGATGTTGGGGATACCAGAGCCATGGGATACCTGTTGAAGAAAGCTTCTAACAGGAAGTGGAACCAGCCCAAGAGAAAGAAGTGAGTTGCATTCAACAAAGCTGAAAGAGTTGGAGATCTGAAGAGTATCCTGACATCAGACATTGAATTAGTTATAGGATTTGGAGTTTGCTCAGCTGGGTTTCAGTCTTGCTTTGGTCTGGTATTTCCTCACTGTGCTCCCTTCCCTATGTTATGTAACAGTAATGTATACCTTGTGCCATTATATGTTTGAAGCATGTGATCTTTTTTTATTTAAACTTTATAGGATATTACAGTTAAGAGATTGCATAAATCTCAGAAGAGACTTTGAACTTTGAACTTTTAAGCGTTGTAGAGCCTGTGATAGACTATGGGGACTTTTGAAATTGGACTGAATGCATTTTTGCATTTTGATATGGCTACAATCCTTTGAGAGCCAGGGAGTAGAATGTGGTGGTTTGAAAGAAAATGGCACTGAAACCAAGTGGCACTAATAGGAAGTGTGTCACTGTGGAGGTGGGACTTGAGGTCATACATATATGCTCAAGCCACACCCACTGTCTCAATCCACTTCCTGTTGCCTGAATATCAAGATGTAAATCTCTCAGATCCTTCTCCAGCACCATGTCTGCCTGCTTGCCACCATGTCCCACCAAGATGATAATGGACTAAAACTCTGAAACTGTAAGCCATCCCATTAAATGTTCTCCTTTATAAGAGTTGCTGTGGTTGCACAGGCAGGCCTGAGGTGAACAACCCCAGGCTCTGAAGAGGAAGCATAGTCCTGCCCAGCCGGCCATGATGGACTGAGTGGGACAACAAGATCCACATGCAAACTGGGACAGACTGTCCTGTGCTCTGAGGGGGAAGCAGGGTCCTGCCCAGCACCATGATGGACTAAATGGAACAAGGAGACCCACATGTGGCACTACACAGACAGGTACTATTTTGGTGAACAAATGTATGATACAGCATGGGAGAAGAGAGAGAAGAGAAAGAGAGAGAGAGAGAGAGAGAGAGAGAGAGAGAGAGAGAGAGAGAGAGAGAGAGAGAGAGAGAGAGAATGGTCCGTGTCCTGTTGTGGACAGAGGCATATCTGAAGAGGTAAAATGGTGAGGAGAGGTTTTATATGGTTGACATGATTGCCACCCAGGGCCATGGTGATGTCTGTGCCTGGGCTGCTGCTGGGGCCCATGTCTCGGTTCATGGTCCTGATGCAGCCATGGTATGTGTTGATGTCTGTGGCTCTTGATACCACCAAAGGCCTAGAGGATAAGGCTATACAGAGTTGGCCCCGCCCCCCTCACTGGCTGCAACACCAGGGAGAACTGGTCCTATCTTTCATTGGCTGAAGCACTCAGAAGATAGGGACCTATACCTAATTGTGCAGCACAGTAGAGCTAACGCTGTTCACACAGGCAAGAGTGAGTTGTCCCTGAGGACATGAGAATGGGAGAGCATGTCGCATCTGCCATGTGGTGATGGCAAAATGCCTCCCCTCGGCCCTCACCACCTCCAGTAGGTGGAGGACTTGAGCCAAGCCCTCACCAGCTGCAACACTCAGAAGAACAGGCCCTATGCCTTGCCAGAGTACCAGAGTGGAGCTGACCCTGTAAATGGGGGCACTGGTGAGTCAGCCTTGAAGGCATGAAAGAGGCAGAGCTGGTACTGCCTCTCTCATCTGTGGTGTAATCAAGGGGGAGAAGGAAAGATGTCCTCCTCCTCACCCCCTGTGGCAGGTGGGAGAGGTAGCTCTGAGGTTATAAGAGTGGGAGAGCTGTCCCTACACCTCACCAGCTACAACACTTGGGAGAGTGGCTTCTGCACCTCTCCTGATGGTATAGGTGTTAGGAGAGCCGCCCCTGAGGTGTGCAAGTAGGAGAACTGACCCTGTCCCTTGCTCATTGCTGCAAGGGGTGAGCTAGACAGGGAAATGCTGGAGAGCTCACCCTGGTGGTGGAGACAGGGGAGAGCTGGTGGGCTGACCAACCCTGCAGCTAGGCATGCCCAGAACCAGGGCTACGAGTTGGCCTACCCCAACATCCACCCCATCTGTGATCTGCTGGAGCATGTGCAGGGGCTGGTCCTGCAGACCCAAAGATGCAAAATTTCCATGACACAGGGCAACAACAGGTTATCCAAGTTCCAGTGAGGGCCCAGCATCGATAGTGTATTAGAAACCATAGGCCTTAAACCAGATCACTGACTCTGCAATGAACACTTGCAAGTAAAGATATATGGATAAAAGGGTTTACTTCAAGACTTACTGTGTCACACTAAAGCTTCCATGATGAGGCTGATTTTTCCCTTTTTTTCTTTTTTCTCTTAAATTTAATTTAATTTTATTTTAGGATTTAGGTTGCAAGGACAGAGGGTAGATATGAAGGGATGGGAAATGAATGGAATTGAGACACATGCTGTGAAAAACACAAAGAATAAATAAAAAGAAAGCTAAAAAATAATTAAAAGAAGAGTTGCCATGGTCATGGTGTCTCTTCACAGAAATCGAAACCCTAATTAAGACAACCTCTTCATGCCTTTCAAAACCTGGGTGACACACCACCAAGCTTGGCTGTCTGCACAAGATACAATGTCGGCCAGTTCTGGAACATAGCTTCTGTGTGCTGACCCTGCAGAAACATTTCCCAGAAGAGTTCATGGTAATGATTTCTTAATCAACAGTCATTTCTTAGCTCCAGCTAACCAGCATCAATTGTCCCAGTAACTCAAAGGTTTCACTTAATTGCTGCTGGTCTCTTGTTAATCATGGCTGACTCTTCAACTCCAGCTGACCAGAAAAACAGAATCTTAATTCAAAACAGCCAATGGCCCTGAAAGAGTCTTTACATTTTTCCCCAAAACTCACAAGCCAGGCCTCCATCTTCTGTACTGCTCTCTACATTCTTATTTTCCAAGGTCCTAAAGAACATCTCACTAAGCTCTCAACACTCCATGGCTTTTCTAGGCCAAAGTTACAAAGTCCTTCCACAATCCTCCCCAAAACATGATCAAATCTGTCATAGTAATACTCCACAATCCTAGTACCACTTGTCTTAGTTACATTTTCTATTGCTATTGAGACAAAACACCATGACTGGAAAACAAGTTGGAGAGGAAAGGGTTTATCTGGCTTATACTTCCAGATCAAACCAGGAATTTAAATAGGCTGGAATCTGGAGGCAGGAGCTGATGCAGAGGTCATGGAGGGAGCTACTTGCTGGCTTGCTTCCCATGGCCTGTTCAGCCTGCTTTCTCATGGAACCCAGAAATACCATCCAGGGATGAACCCACCCACAATGGGTTATGTCCTCCACTATCAATCACTAATTAAGAAAATGCCTTACAGCTGGATCTTATGGGGGCATTTTCTCAATTGAGGTTCCCTCTTTCAGATAACTCTAGTTTGTGTTTCAAGTTGACGAAAGACTAGCCAGAACATAAACTCAGCCACAAAACCCTGCATCTACAATCTTTCCTGCTTGAAAGATGTGCTGGGACAATGGTGGAGCAAACTGTGGGAGTTGCCAACCGATGTTTGGTTTAACTTAAGACCCACTCCAAAAGAGGGGGCCCATGTCCTAGATGTCCAGGAACTGGAGACTGGAGAGCCCAGAGACCCAGGGTCAAATCAAACACAACTCACACACAAAAAAACCCACAAAACAAACCAAAACAAAAACAATGAAATGATTCCTAATGATATTCTTCTATACTCATAGATAAGTGCCCTGTCCAGTTGTCATCAGAGAAGCTTCCTCCAGCATCAGATAGGAGATGGAGTAGAGATCCACTGCCAGACATTATGTACAGAGACTGTCTCCCCTTGGAGATTGAAGAACTCAGCAACAGAGGAGGAGGAAAGACTGTAGGAGTCAGGGGGATGGAGGACACCAGGAGAACATGGCCCACGGAATTAATTAAGCAGGGCTCATGTGAGCTCACTGAGACTGAAGCAAAGCAGGCACAGGGTTTGCATGGGTCTGCACCACGTTCTCTGCATACATGTTATGGCTGCTACCTTGGTATTTTTGTCTTTAACAGTGGGAACAGGTGTGTGTCTCCAACTTTTGCCTGTGCTTGAGGCTCTTTTCCTCCTATTTGGGCTTTTGCCTTGTCTTATTTTATCTTATTTTGTCCTGTTTGGCTGTCATCTTTTGAAGGCCTACTCTTTTTTGAAGAGAATATGAATGGGGAGTGGATCTGAGGAACAGGGGAGATAGGGGGAGCTGGAAGGAGTTGAGTGAGGGGAAATTATGGTTGGGATGTATTGCATGAGAGAAGAATCTATTTTCTTAAATTTAAAAACAAGAAAAAAGACATGATACAATTTGAGTTGATGACTATTTCAATTGCTAAGATAGTCTCATTAAACTGTTATACTAGAAGCTCCAATTAATACAGTTGTTACGTACCAGCTGAAAAATATATATTTCAAAAAAAGTATTTTATCCGTTCTCTATAATTTGCAATTCCATATGTACTTTAGAATCAGGCTGTTGATACTTTGGACATTATAGGTGACATTCATTCCATATATTGATTGATTTGTAGAAAGTGGAAGATTGCAAAGATTGAATCTTACAATCAGTGAACATGATGCATCTTTTCATCTTCTGTAATTTGTCTCTGTGGTGTTTTATATTTTTTAGTGTAGAGACTATCCATGTCTTTTATTTTCTTTAGTACAAAATATTTCAGCTTCTGATGGTATTGTAAATTTTATTTTTACTGTTTTATATGCCAATTTGTATTCCCAATATTTCTTTTTTTCTTAGATTATTTGCGTTGTTGTAAAAGTACATTCTCAATTCTTTTATAAATGTTAGTTTGATAGTAAACTTTATGAGTAGCTGAATGTCTGAAAGTAGTTTTATTCATTTCTTATGGTTGATTTATGGTTCAATATAGTTTCACTAAAAAAGTTGAAGGCATTTGCGATATCTGCTGGAATCTGCCTTTGCTCATATAGAAACCATATGGTACATTTTTTGGTAGTGAAATCTTTTTTTTTTAATTTTTATTTTGCAATACAATTCAGTTCTACATATCAGCCACAGATTCCCTTGTTCTCCCCCCTCCCGCCCCCCTCACCTTCCCCTCAGCCCACCCCCCATTCCAATCTCCTCCAGGCCAAAGCCTTCCCCACAGACTGAGATCAACCTGGTGGACTCAGTCCAGGTAGGTCCAGTCCCCTCCTCCCAGGCCGAGCCAAGGGACCCTGCATAGGCCCCAGGTTTCAAACAGCCAACTCATGCAATGAGCACAGGACCTGGTGCCACTGCTTGGATGCCTCCCAAACAGATCAGGCCAATCAACTGTCTCACCCACTCAGAGGGCCTGATCCAGTTGGTGACCCCTCAGCCATTGGTTCATATTTCATGTGTTTCCGTTTGTTTGGCTATTTGTCTCTGTGCTTTATCCGACCTTGGTCTCAACAATTCTCGCTCATATAAACCCTCCTCATTCTCGCTAATTGGACTCCCAGAGATCCACCTGGGGCCTAGTCATGGATCTCTGCATCCAGATCCCTCAGTAGTTGGATGAGGTTTCTAGCATGACAATTAGGGTGTTTGGCCATCCTCACTCATAACAGGATACTAGATGTGGAACAAGGATGACTGGACTGCTACTCACATCACCAGGCAGGCTACCTGGAAAACAGGACCCCAAGAAAGACACAGGGATCGCCCAATGACAGAGAAATGGAATGAGATCTACATGAACAGCCTGGACATGAGTGGGGGTAGTGAAGGGCGAGGGTCGAGGGAAAGAGAGCTTGGGTGAGTGGGAGATCCCAGCTGGATCAACAACAGAGAGGGAGAACAAGGAATAGGAGACCATGGTAAATGAAGACCACATGAGAATAGGAAGAAACAAAGTGCTAGAGAGGCCCACAGAAATCCACAAAGATACCCCCACAACAGACTGCTGCAATGGTCGAGAGACAGTCCGAACTGACCTACTCTGGTGAAATCTTTTTTTAAAAGAAAGTTTTAAGATTTTTTCTTTATATTATATGTTGCAATTCCACAATAAGGTGTTTTGTTTGGTGAAAAGGTTTTCATGAATCCTGCATGACATACTCAGGTCTTTTCAAAATCAAGGTGCATTTCTTTCCTTAGGTATGGTTCATTTTCTTCATCAATTTCTTTAGAATTACATCGCCAAAACAAGCATAGTGTTCCTTTGATTATAGTCTCAACACACAGGAGGCTACACAGAAAATTGTGGTAACAGGGTTATTGATCCTAAGACTTTGAGGCCAGTCTGGGCAACTGAGAAGGACCCTCCATCTCAAGAAAAACATCATCCTCTCTATTTTATTAATTCTCTGTTTACATACTAGATACAAAGTAATATATCTAATATCAAGTATATTAGATACTAAGAGTTTTTCCTTTTATCTAAGTATTTGCTATCTTTATTCAAACAGTCTCTTTAGATTTGAATGTTTTATTTTCATTCTGTAAGTCTTTTCTTGATTCATTCTGCTTCCTCCTTCTTGATATTTTTTATACCACATAATCAATTTCCAAGGACTCAAAATTAATTTTTTATTCTCTTTCATAATAATCATATTCTTAAATTTTACCTGTAGCAACTTCAAACTTATAGTATTGCTTATTATATTCTATTTTTATGGTTTTAAGTCTTGATTTTTCTTTGTGTTGATAATTGTGTTTATTGTACTTATTTAATGTCACAAGATTAACTGCTAGCATCTAGTACTCTTTTGTTTTCCATTTGCATTTAGGAATAAAGAAATAGTTTTTCTTAGGTAAGTAGTTGGGATTGATTTCTTTTGCATTTCTGCAGTCATGTTATCACTAAAAATCTTCTGAACTAAGTGTGTGAGTGTGTGTGTGTGTGTGTGTGTGTGTGTGACAGATAAATTTTACAACACAAAATTCATACATTACTGGCAAAAAGAAAGTTTTCTGTTTTTTTAAACACTTGCACTGTGAATTTTTACTTTCCATGGGTGGAAATTACTTTGAGAAAGAAACTTTTTAGATAAATTTGTTGATAAAGCTGATTATTTGCAGATAAAACTTCAACATTACTAAAAACCCCTACCTAGTTCTAATCTTTACAGTATTGAACGAAATTGTGACATCTCTGTGGATTTGCCTCCAAGGAGTAAATATTCCAACATATGCTTTTGTCTCATCCTTTATTAGTTTCTGGTTGCGTAGTCATCCTGATTCATTCAGTAAAATGACCTAAATCATCCACTTTCATACTATAAGTTTCAGAAACTCATTAACACCTGTCCAACAATATCTTCATATCTATAAATACAAAGACAAATGTTGACTGTACGCACATATCAATATTTATATTTTTTTCTTTAATCTTAATGGGCATTTAGTAGGTAATCAAGCTAATCATGTAGCAAATTTTCCATAAGCCTTAATAATGTGTTTGTAAATATACGAGAAATAAATAAAACCCATTAGATAGTAGACAGTGGACTTAGAGGTGAGGAAGTTATAAGCAATAAATATGATAAAAGTTTCTTTGGATATTTACAAATAGTATATATGAAAAATGGCTAATATTTTCATAATTACTATATACTAGGGAGTATTCTATTTTACCTGGTTTGCATTAGCTTATTTTATTCTAATGATAATCTTATGAAATAAATATTATTACCACTAGCACTTAGCATATGGATGAAAGAAGGAAGAGAGAAATAAAGTAGTGTGCCAAGGACCCCTGGATAGTAAGTGGTAGTGTTGACATTTGAAACTCGTGTACTCTTGACTACAGATTCTGGAGTCTAAAATGGGTAGAATAAACTCAAAAAACTTACACAAATGTTTTTAAAGTATATAAAACACAATAATATTGAATTTCTTCTTTTTCATAATCAAATAATTATAAATTAAAATGACAATGGCACACATTTTTAACATACTAATTATTAAGAAATTATGAATGGTAAAAATACCTGTAAAATGTAAAATGATTCCAATCATTTATTACTTATAAAAGTGAAGCTTGCTGGGCGGTGGTGGCACACGCCTTTAATCCCAGCACTCAGGAGGCAGAGCCAGCCTGGGCTACCAAGTGAGTTCCAGGAGAGGCGCAAAGCTACACAGAGAAACCCTGTCTCAAAAAACCAACCCCCCCCAAAAAAAGTGAAGCTTATAGAATATTTTTGAAAATGTCGTGATGACATTTCTGTATTCTTCAGACGTGTATTTTCAAAAATTAGTTATTCTTAGGGATCTCTTCTGCTTTTAAAACATTAATAATATCCCTATGCTAATAAAAGTAAATGAATAAAATATTATTCATTCATTCTCACATTTGAAAATAAACTGATCATCATCTTTTCAGTAGCTACAGCATGCTACTGTTT
The DNA here is from genome assembly GCF_949786415.1 of Peromyscus eremicus. Classification (NCBI taxonomy): domain Eukaryota; kingdom Metazoa; phylum Chordata; class Mammalia; order Rodentia; family Cricetidae; genus Peromyscus; species Peromyscus eremicus. The sequence goes on along the minus strand of NC_081439.1, from coordinate 102,891,685 downwards.
GGGACTCTGAGAATATAGTGTCAATGATAAAACCACTTATCTCAAAAAATTCATATTTGTCAATAAATAACTGGCACGTTAAAACCTGAATTCCAGGGAAAGAATTTTCTGTAGTGAAGTCGAGCTCCAAAATAGAAAACAAACAAACAAACAAACAAAAACAAAAACAAAACAAAACAAAAAAAACCTTAGCTTGGCTGTTGTAAGAAATAGACAAAGATTTGGTTCTATTGCAGAGAAAAAGAGAGATATGCACTGGACTTTGTAGGAATTTAAATTATATTTTAACACTTTAAAGTGGGGAATACAAATCCAGAACTACCCCTCTTCTGTAACCAAGTTCTTAGCAATAGGACTGGGACATCAATCTAGTCATAAAACCTTTGACCTACTACCACATACCTAAATTAAATCAAGACCAGATAAACTATTTAAATAGTCCAATAACCCCTAACAAAATAGAAACAGTCATTAAAAGTCTCCCAACCAAAAAAAGCCCAGGACCAGATGGTTTCATTGCAGAATTCTACCAGATCTTCAAAGAAGAGTTAATACCAATACTCTCTAAATTGTTCCACACAATAGAAACAGAAGGAACATTACCAAACTCCTTCTATGAGGCTACAATTACCCTGATTCCTAAACCAAACAAGGATACAACAAAGAAAGAGAACTACAGACCTATCTCCCTCATGAACATTGATGCAAAAATACTCAATAAAATACTGGCAAACAGATTCCAAGAACACATCAAAACAATTATCCACCATGATCAAGTAGGATTCATTCCAGGGATGCAAGGATGGTTCAACATACGAAAGTCTGTCAATGTAATATACCATATAAACAAACTCAAAGAAAAAACCACATGATCATCTCACTAGATGCTGAAAAGGCATTTGACAAAATCCAACACCCCTTCATGATAAAGGTCTTGGAGCGATCAGGAATACAGGGAACATACCTAAACATAATAAAGGCAATTTACAGCAAGCCAACAGCCAACATCAAATTAAATGGAGAGAAACTCAAAGCAATTCCACTAAAATCAGGAACGAGGCAAGGCTGTCTGCTCTCCCCATACTTATTCAATATAGGACTTGAAGTTCTAGCCAGAGCAATAAGACAACATAAGGAGATTAAGGGGATACAAATTGGAAAGGAAGAAATCAAGTTTTCCCTATTTGCAGATGACATGATAGCATACTTGAGCAACCCCAAAGATTCCACCAAGGAACTGATACAGCTTATAAACACCTTCAGCAACATAGCAGGATACAAGATCAACTCAAAAAAATCAGTAGCCCTCCTATATACAATGGACAAAGAAGCGGAGAAGGAAATCAGAGATACATCACCCTTTACTATAGCCACAAATGACATAAAATACCTTGGGGTGACACTAACCAAGCAAGTGAAGGACCTATATGACAAGAACTTTAAGTCCTTGAAAAAAGAAATTGAAGAAGATGTCAGAAAATGGAAAGATCTCTCATGCTCATGGATAGGCAGGACTAACATAGTAAAAATGGCAATCTTACCAAAAGCAATCTACAGATTCAATGCAATCCCCATCAAAATACCAACACAATTCTTCACAGACCTGGAAAGAATAATACTCAACTTCATATGGAAAAACAAAAAACCCAGGATAGCCAAAAGAATCCTGTACAATAACACAACCTCTGGAGGCATCACGATCCCTGACTTCAAGCTGTACTATAGAGCTACAGTAATAAAAACAGCTTGGTACTGGCATAAAAACTGACATGTGGACCAATGGAATCGAATTGAAGACCCTGACATTAATCCGCACACCTATGAACAAATAATTTTTGACAAAGAAGCCAAAAGTGCACAATGGAAAAAAGAAAGCATCTTCAACAAATGGTGCTGGCAAAACTAGATATCAACATGTAGAAGGCTGCAAATAGATCCATATCTATCACCATGCACAAAACTTAAGTCCAAGTGGATCAACACCTCAACATAAATCCAGCTACTCTGAACCTGCTAGAAGAGAAAGTAGGAAGTAGTCTTGAATGCATTGTCATAGGAGACCACTTCCTAAATAGAACACCAGTAGCACGGACACTGAGAGAAACAATCAATCAATGGGACCTCTTGAAACTGAGAAGCTTTTGTAGAGCAAAGGATATGGTCAACAAGGCAAAGCGACAGCCTACAGAATGGGAAAAGATCTTCACCAACCCCACATCTGACAGAGGACTGATATCCAGAATATATAAGGAACTCAGGAAATTAGACATCAAAATGCCCAACACTGTAATTAAGAAATGGGCTATAGAACTAAACAGAGAATTCTCAGCAGAGAAAACTCAAATGGCTGAAAGACATTTAAGGAATTGATCAACATCCCTAATCATCAGGGAAATGCAAATCAAAACAACTCTGAGATACCACCTTACACCTGTCAGAATGGCTAAGATCAAAAACACTGAAGACACCTTATGCTCGAGAGGATGTGGAGCCAGGGGAACTCTCCTCCACTGCTGGTGGGAATGCAAGCTTGTACAACCACTTTGGAAATCAATATGGTGCTTTCTTAGAAAATTGGGAATCCATCTCCCCCAAGATCCAGCTATACCACTCTTGGGCATATACCCAAGGAATGCTCAACCACACCACAAGAGCACTTGTTCAGCTATGTTCATATGAGCATTGTTTGTAATAGCCAGAACATGGAAACAATCTAGATGCCCTTCAACTGAAGAATGGATAAACAAAATGTGGTACATATACACAATGGAATACTACTTAGCAGAGAAAAACAATGACATCATGAGGTTTGCAGACAAATGGATGGATCTAGAAAAAATCATCCTGAGTGAGGTAACCCAGACTCAGAAAGACAAACATGGTATGTACTCACTCATAGGAGGATACTAGATGTGGAACAAGGATGACTGGACTGCTACTCACATCACCAGGGAGGCTACCTGGAAAACAGGACCCCAAGAAAGACACGGGGATCGCCCAATGATGGAGAAATGGAATGAGATCTACATGAACAGCCTGGACATGAGTGGGTGTAATGAAGGGCAAGGGTCGAGGGAAAGAGAGCTTGAGGGAGCAGGAGATCCCAGCTGGATCAACAACAGAGAGGGAGAACAAGGAATAGGAGACCATGGTAAATGAAGACCACATGAGAATAGGAAGAAGCAAAGTGCTAGAGAGGCCCACAGAAATCCACAAAGATACCACAAACAGACTGCTGGCAATGGTCGAGAGACAGCCTGAACTGACCTACTCTGGTGATGGGATGGCCAAACACCCTAATTGTCATGCTAGAAACCTCATCCAACTACTGAGGGATCTGGATGCAGAGATCCATGACTAGGCCCTGGGTGGATCTCTGGGAGTCCAATTAGCGAGAATGAGGAGGGTTTATATGAGCGAGAATTGTTGAGACCAAGGTTGGATAAAGCACAGGGACAAATAGCCAAACAAACGGAAACACATGAAATATGAACTAATGGCTGAGGGGTCACCAACTAGATCAGGCCCTCTGAGTGGGTGAGACAGTTGATTGGCCTGATCTGTTTTTGGAGGCACCCAGGCAGTGGGACCAGGTCCTGTGCTCATTGCATGAGTTGGCTGTTTGAAACCTGGGGCCTATGCAGGGTCGCTTGGCTCGGCCTGGGAGGAGGGGACTGGACCTACCTGGACTGAGTCCACCAGGTTGATCTCAGTCTGTGGGGAAGGCTTTGCCCTGGAGGAGATGGGAATGGGGGGCGGGCTGGAGGGAAGGGGAGGGGGGGCGGGAGGGGGGAGAACAAGGGAATCTGTGGCTGATATGTAGAACTGAATTGTATTGCAAAATAAAAATTAAAAAAAAAAAAACCTTTGACCTACAATCTGTCCTGTCTGCAAGAAGGGCCAGGGGTTGGGTGGGTTGGGGAAGTGGGGGTGTAAATGTGGTGCAGAACTTGTGGGAGTGGCCAATCAATGACTGCTCCACTTGAGGCCCATGCCACAATGCTTGACACTGCCTAGATATCCAGGAACCAGAGACAAGACAGCCCACAGACCCAGGATGGATAGAACCAAAAGAACTGGTTAAAAATGTCAATGAGATGATTCCTACTGATATTCTGCTATAGTCACAGATTGGTGCCTAGCCCGTGTCATCAGAAGGAGGTTATCCAGCAACTGATGGGAGCAGATGCCGAGACCCACAGCCAAACACTAGGCAGAGCCAGAGGAACCCACAGAAGAGGGGGAAGAAGAGTAGGAACCAGAGTGGTTGAGGACACCATGAGAACAGGGCACACAGAATCAACTAAGCAGGGTTCTTAGGGGCTCACAGAGACTGAACCAACAAACATGGACCCTGTACAGGTTTGAGCTAGGTCCTCTATATATACCTTATGGTTGTGTAGTTTGCTATGGGATGTTATGTATGGCAAATGTGTTGCTGATTAGTCAATAAATAAAACACTGATTGGCCATTGGCTAGGCAGGAAGTATAGGCGGGACAAGGAGGAGAATAAAGCTGGGAAGTGGAAGGCTGAGTCAGAGAGACACTGCCAGCCTCCATGATGAGAAACAGCATGTGAAGATGCTGGTAAGCCACGAGCCATGTGGCAAGGTGTAGATTAATGGAAATGGATTAATTTAAGCTGTAAGAACAGTTAGCAAGAAGCCTGCCACGGCCATACAGTTTGTAACCAATATAAGTCTCTGTGTTTACTTGGTCGGGTCTGAGCAGCTGTGGGACTGCAGGTGAGAGAGATTTGTCCTGACTGTGGGCCAGGCAGGAAAACTCTAGCTACAGTAGTTTAGTGTTCTTGTGGGACTCCCAACAGTGGAAGTGGGGGCTGTTTCTGATTCTTTTGCTTGCGCCTGGGAACCTTTTCCTCCTACTGGGTTGCTTTGTTCATCCTTGATATGAGGGTTTATGCCTAGTCCTATTGTAACTTGTTAGGCCACGTTTGGTTAATATACCTGGGAGGCCTGTTTTTTTCTTTCTTTTTTTTTTGAAGGAAATCATGACAAGGAGTGGATATAGGGGAAAGGGGGTGTAGGGGGAAGTGAATGGGATGAGTGGAAGGGGGGGAACTGCAGTTGTTGGGAAGTAATGTCTGTGAGAAGAATTAAAAAAAAAAGTAAAAAGATTACATAGTATATGTGTGTGTGTGCTCACACATGCCACAATGCATCTCAGGAAAAAACTTCACCAAGTCAATTCTTGCCTTCCACCCTGAGTAGGCAAGGTTTCTCTTGCTTCTCCTACTGTGCTTTTTAATCCACGCTAGATTGCCTCATCAGCTTTCTAGTGATTCTCTTGTCTCTGCCACCTACATTACCTGTAGAGGAGAGGGATTTGAGGTGCAAACCACCTGATTTGGCTTTTTACATGATATCTGGAGATAGAACTTGGATTGTCAGGCTTTAAAGGTGATTTTTATCCACTAAGCCATCTCTCTGAATCTCTAATTTTATTATAAATATGATGAGGAATTATTGAAAGATCTTAAAAAGAGTATAACACAAACTGCCAATAAGACTGTTTTGAACAATACTATACCGAAAATTATGTTAAAAATACATATGTAGTAATGAATTGATAACACCATTGTTGTACTGGGATTAAAAATACTGTCTTGAAATAGATTAATACACTGTATAAAACCCATTATAAGCCCCTGTCAGTCATAAACAATTGATCAAAAGGGAATGAGAATTGATCAAATAGTGACTGTATTTATGAAGGGCAAAAATATACTTTATAGACCAAGTCTTTTAGTGTAGTTTTCTTAAAGTCTTCTCTCATATTTGTATTGTTTTTTACTTTTTTACTTTTGTTTGTTTAAAAATTTATTCATCTACATTTTCTTATAATCTCCTGTATTGAGGGCTGACTTTATTAGATTGCAGGAAATGACCTGCTCTGCTATGTACGACACCCTATTCTGAGGAGGAAGGGCTCTCCTACTCTAATCTCTGTGATCATGGCAGCAACATATATTTTTAAATCAACATTATTCACCATTTGGCAAAGAAAAAATATAAATAAAAAATGTAGGGTAAAACTATCTTGCCTCACAGTGGTCATGTTTGTATTAATTATTTAATTTATTCACTTCATACTATAAAATACTCAAACTTGTTGTGGACTAGAATATTTGTTTAACTACGTAAAAATTGTTACATCTGTTTGTGCTGTACTTGTTTAACTATGTAAAGATGTGTTGCATTTGTTTTTACCTTGCCTGCCTAAGGCACCTGATTGGTCTAATAAAAAGCTGAATGGCCAATAGCTAGGAAGTAGAGGGATAGGCAGGGCTAGTGGGCAGAGAGAACAGGTAGTAGGAGGAACATAGGATCCAGAGATAATGAGCAAGAAGGAAAGGGAGACTACCAGGGCCAGCCAGCCAGGTAGCTGCAGCCAGCCAGATATAGAGGAAGCTGGAAAATAGGACTGTATGAATGAAAGAAAGGTAAAAAGCCTTGAGGAAAAACATAGATGAAGAGAAACAGATTAAATTAGTTTATAAGAGCTAGTGGGACAAGCATAAGATAAGGTCGAGCATTTGTAACTAATATTAAGTCTCTGTGTAATGATTTGTGGACTGGTGGTCCAAGAAAGCCTGATACACTTACTTTTATGGTTCCTTTTGATCATTCACTTGATGAGTTCTAAAATTACCTGGGAGAAGGGCCTTCTGGGCATGGGGGTGGAGTATCATGATTAGGTTAGTTAGGGTGGGGAGACCTTCCCACTATTTTTGGCATTATTCCCTGGTCTGAATCTTGGGACTTTGTGAAAAAGAGAAAGTGAGCTATGCACAGCCATTCATCTCCCTCTGCTTCCTTACTATGGATACAATACAGCCAACTGCATCAGACTCTTGCTGCAGTGATGTGCCTGCCATGAGGAAAACATAACCTCAAACTCTGAGGAAAAATAAGGCCTTTCTCCCTTAAATTTCTTTTGTCAGTGATGTATCACAGTATCAGAAACGTAAAACATCCCTAGTTCATGAGCCGGCTTTTTGGAGCCTAGTGCCTATGGTGAGACACTTTGTGCAGTCTTGGTGCAGGGAGGAGGGGCTTGGACCTGCCTCAACTGAATGTGCCAGGCTCTGCTGACTCCCCATGGGAGACTTTGCCTTGGAGGAGATGGGAATGGGGGGTGGGTTGTGGGGGAAGGCTGGAGGGTGGGAGGAAAAGAAAAAATAAAAAAAAACGAAACATAAGACAATTTTTATGTATATGTTTCAAGGGATAAATTAATTATGAGTAAAAAATTTAAGAACTTGGAATAAAGTATGATATAATCTTTTAATGAGAAGTGAATTAATTTTCTTGTTTATGATCCTCATTATAATTCTGATTTAATAATAAGGATATAGATAGATAGATAGATAGCTATCCAAAGAAATAGTTATAAAAATATGAGCAATGTGCACCTCAAATAAATAACCATAGAAATGTATTTATAGAATAAATCATTCATATATGAAAAATCTACTGTCTCTATTTATTTACTGATTTGCTTTTAACCTAAAAACCTTCTCTTTATTAACTCTGATACTTCAATCAAGTTAATCTCTATAAACACCAATTATAAATCCCTCAGTTAGTTCATTTTCATTACTTACATTCAATATTATTGAGCCCCAACTATATAGAAAGCAACGTGGTAGCAATCATTGTGTGGAAAAATAATCTCATTTACATTTCACTAACATTCAGGGAGGCAGAGATTGTTACCCTCATGTTACAAGTAAATTAAAAGCATTTTTGATTGAATATTTAAACTTTTCCAAGTCTTAGGAAATGTCATACTAGTTCTATCCATTTCCCTACAAATTTCATGATGTCATTTTTTTAACCGCTGAGTAATACTCCATTGTGTAAATGTACCACATTTTTCTTAATCTATTATTCAGTTGAGAGCCATCTAGGTTGTTTCCAGGTTCTGGCTATTATGGATAATGCTGTTATGAACATAGTTGAGCAAGTGTCCTTGTGGTATGATTGTGCATCCTTTGGGGATATGCCCAAGAGTGATATATGGGACCAGGATTTATCCCTAGTGCATGAACTGGCTTTTTGGAACCCATTTCCTATGGTGGAATACCTTGCTCAGCCTTGATGCCATGGGGAGGGGCTTGGTCTTGCCTCAGCTTGGTATGTCAGACTTTGTTAGCTCCCCATGGGAGGCCTTATCCTGTCAGAGGAGTGGATGAGGTTGGGGTGAGAGAGGTGGGGGAAGCAAGAGGAGGGGAGGGAGAGGAAACTGTGGTTGGTATGTAAAATGAAAAAAAAACAACTTTTAAATTAAAAAAAAAGAAATGTCATACTATAAAACTTGCTTTAAGTAAAGAAATTTGAGAGTACATTTGTATTTAGATCCATTCTTTTTTGTAAAAAGACTAGAGTGGTGATTCTTGCTATTGAAAAAAGCTGCTTGAAGAAGCATCTAATTTACAATTTTTCATTGCCTGAAGGTGAATAATTTTGATGAAAATGTCTCCTAGCTTTAATATTCAATGATTTTAAACTGAGGCCTATTAAGCTTGTACTTTCCCTGTGCACAAATTGTTTTAGTCTGTTTAGGCTGACCTAATAAGTGGTGTAAGGCTGAGTAATTCATAAGTAGGAGATTTTATTTTTCTTATAGTTCCAGAGACTGAGAATTCCAAGATCAAGGTGACAGCATATTCACTGTCTGCTAATGGCTCATTCTGCTTCCAAGATGGCATCTCTTGCTTTTTTGTCACATGGAGAATGGGCAAAACTTTTAAATTGGACTGCTAAACTCTAGTTCTTTAAAATGGTCATCACATAGTGTCCCTTTATATTCTTATTATTGCTTTAGAGATATTCAATGTGACTTTTGGAGATACAAAAACACTCAAAATTTGGACAGGATTCAAAGGAGAATAATGGATGTCCTGTTCATGAAAATCACTTTAAAATCTCATAGGTTTAGGAAATTGATGATTTTATGGAAGGTGAACATTTGGAGAATTGATATATTCTTGATTTTGAAAATGATCTGAAATTAAGCACATGCTAAACAAATGTGATAATTCAAAAGGAATATGTCTGAAACAAGATCCCCTGTAACAATGTAGAAGAAAGTCAATGGGAACTGTAGCTAGAGTTTTCCTGCCTGGCCCACAGTCAGGAAAAATCTCTCTCACCTGCCAGGCCCACAGCCCCTCAGACTCGACCAAGTAAACACAGAGACTTATATTGGTTACAAACTGTATGGCCGTGGCAGCCATCTTGCTAACTGTTCCTACAGCTCAAATTAATCCATCTCCATTAATCTATACCTTGCCACATGACTCGTGGCTTACCGGCATCTTCACATGCTGTTTCTCATCATGGCGACTGGCAGTGTCTCTCTCACCCAGCTTTCTGTTCTCTCAGTTCTCCTCTCTGTTAGTCCCGCCTATACTTCCTGCCTAGCCACTGGCCAATCAGTGATTTATTTATTGACCAATCAGCAACACATTTGACATACAGACCATCCCACAGCAGGGAACAATTTCTTTGTATCATAACAATTCCAGATATGGCAGATGACTCCAAGGAGTCAAGATTGAAGAATCAAAACAGTTTTTACAATCAGGTTAATATTAATGACTACAAAGGATAATATATTTCATATGTTACTATGGAAACAGTATCTTTATTCATATAGTAGTTATATCAATGTGTAACCTGTGGTATATGGTTTTAAAACATATTAAAATGAAACTCCATTTATAATATATTTTAATGATTTATAATTTTTATTATATTTATAAAGACAGGTTGGTTTTTTATTATTTCTTTATTACTAGAATTTCATTTTATCAAAATGTACTTACATATAATATTCTCAGACATTAGAGTTTTGATTGTTAAAGAACAAATTTAATTATACAAAAAGTAGACATTTAATTATACACAAAGTAGATACTTTTGTAGAGTAGTGTATGACTGTATAATAGAATCATGTAGACCATTAATAAAGTTCCAATGCTCAAAATATATATCAGACAAGTTAATTCAGAAAAAATTCTTTTCGGGGGGAGTCATCAATAGTGTTTTTATTTTTATTTGTTCCCTTTAATTAAAAATAGATTCTTTTTCATACAATATATACTGATTACAATTTTTTCTCACTCTACTTCTACCAGCTCCTCCCCACCTCTCATCCTGTCCAGATCCACTCCCTTTCTGTCTCTCATTAAAAAACAAAAAAACAAAAAACAAAAACAGGCTTCTAAGAGATAACAAAACACAGTAAGATAAACACAGTAAGATAAAACACAAACCATCACATCAAAGTTGGACAAGGCAACCCAACAGAAGGAAAAGAGCCCTGGGGAAAAATTTACTATAACACAAATGTTCAATGATCTTTTAATAAAAAACCTGGAGCCTGATATTGGGGTGAAAGCTGAAAGATCAGAGAAGCAAAGCAAGCTACAGCCACCACCTCTTACCTCACCAACTCCTCAGCCTGAAAGAGCTGTAGTCGAAGGGGCTTCAGCTGAAAGAGCTTCTTTCTCAGCCTAAAAGGCTTCAGTTCCTGTCTCCTCACCTTTTATGCCTTTCTCTGCCCACCATATCACTTCCTTTTTAGTGCTGTGATTAAAGGTGTGTGCCACCACTGTTTGGCTCTATTTCTCTCCTAGACTGAGTCAATTTCATATAGTCCAGTGTGGCTTTGAATTCACAGAGATCCAGAGATTCACGGATCCCTGCCTCATGTGTGCCACCACTGCCTGGCCTCTATGTTTAATCTAGTGGCTTGATCTGTTCTCTGATCTTCAGGCAAATTTTATTACGGTACACAATATGTCACCTCAATTTATATGCATTCCATTATGCAATAAAGGTAAAAACAGAACAATTTACCACTTTAGAATCAGTGGGACCTGGGAGAGTGGAGCTGATAGATGAGGCAAACTAAAGTCTCATGCAATAGCCAACTTCATTCAGAGTTATACTCTGAAGGTTAAGAAGAGTTAACTGAGTAAAGTGTATAATCAGAAGGACAAGCCACACAGGGCAAAAACATGTCTTTCCATAGAGGCTTATAAACAACAATAACCACTTTTATTGAATAATCAGAAGTAAATTCAATCCTATCAGCTATACCTAGGAGGGGTACAGAAACACATTCCAAGAACAATATCAGGTTTTTGAAGAAACTGAGGTCACAATACTCTTGACTTGTTTTCTTGGAGTTTTCACAGGAGCACTCAGAATTCTCCTTGCACAACTTCATTCTCAGACTGTGTTTCAACATAAAACTGATATAGATAAGTATAATATGTTTTAGTTATTCTTCCTATTTGACAAATATGACAAGGAAATAATTTCATTTATATAATCAACCTCAATGACCATATTTATAAAGAAAGTATAATGATGCTCACAAATGGGTGGGAACAGTGAGAGTCAGGAATTTTAAATTGGCACAGTCTGTTAGTTTTGGAGGACAAAGTGTTTTAGAGATGGACAGTAATGATCAAATTAATTAACAATGTGAGTGCAATAATTTTACCATCAACTTTGACTTCTTAGTTTTTTATTTTTATTGATACATTTTTCTAGCTAATTTCCTTTTGTTGTGATAAACACCACAAACAAAGGTGACTTAGGGGAGGAAAAGGTTTATTTCAGCTTAGACTTCCAGGTCACAATCCCTCTTTGAGGGAAGTCAAGAAGGTATTCATGGCAGGAACCTGGGTGCAGGCACTATAGAGGAACATTGCATACTTACTTGCTCTCTATTGCACTCTTTTAGCTTTCTTGTGTAGACCAGGCCTACTTGCCTGGTGATGGTTCTGTCTAGAGCCAGCTGGGCCCTCCCATATCAGTCATCAATTAAGACAGTTCCTCATATACATGGCCATAGGCCAATCTGATTAAGACAATTTTTCAAACGAGGTTCCTTCTTCCCAGGTGACTCAAGGCTTCTTGAGTTGAAAAAAAAAAACCACTAATTATCAAACAAATGTTACTTGTATGTATATTTATAGAGTACAATGTGATGTTTTAATATATATTTGCATTTCAAAATTGTTAAACTAAACCAACTAATATGCCTAATATGTCACATACCCACTTTTGGTAGTGAGGTCCTTTAAAATCAATTCCATTGCTAAATTTAAAATAAACAATAATTAAAACTTCAGCACATGACTGAAGTAGACATAGTTTCTTTTAAAACAAACAAAAAAGATGCTCAATACTTTATTTTCAAATTAAATCAACATCAGGGAAGTATCTCACACTTGCTGGAAAGGTTTTGTCAATAAGATAAAAGCATAGGGGGAAAGGCAAAAGATAACAAGTATTGATAGCAACAAAAAAGTGGGGGGGGGCGACTCTTGAAGGGGATTTAAATTAGCATACTGTTACAGAAACTGGTGCAGTAGCTCTCCAGAAAAATAAACGTAGCATTACTACATGGTTCAACATTTCACTTGCTGATATATTTCTAAGAGAATGAAATCAATATGTCAATGAAATTCCTCTTGTTTATTGCAGCATGATTCACAATCCACATGCACTTAATGTCACATAATTGTATGCTTAGAATGATTAAATAGTACAAATTATGTTATATATATATATATATATATATATATATATATATATATATATATAAAATGATTAAAAATAAAACACTGAAACATGAGATATGACATCACCCAAGGCAATCTCTCCTGGGAAACCTGCTGCCCAGGACAGCAAGGGAATCAGGTAGTTGATTTTCATATTCCTTCCTATTCACCAGTTCCAATTTCCCAGTCTTATCTCCACCCTGAGAGCAGATAACCTGCTGTGAATCACCTCTGCCTCCATTCCAAAGGGACTAAACAGATCTCCTCCTAACAGTCTTTCTTCTTCAATCCATGCCTTTGTCTCACCCACCAATAACCTACACAATCTTTCCCTGGAAACCTGCTGAGCAAAACAGGTAGGGAATCCGGTAGGCGATTTTTACTCTCCTTCTCATCCTTCAATTCCAGTTCCCCAGTCTTGTTTTCAGCTTGGTAGAGATCTTCTCCTATAGCATTCCTTCCTCACCCCATCCCTTTGCCTCACATGCCAACACTACAGACATTCTTTCCCTGGAAACCTGCTAGCCAAGCTAGCCAGGGAATCATGGAAGAGTCAGATTTTTCTTCCTCCTGTGAACCCTTTCAGTCCCATTCCTACTTGTAAGCTTCCAATACCTAGAAACCAGTTCTATCACAGATCCCCAGTGGATCACACCTAGCAGGGGCTCAGAAGCACTTCCTACCAGGCAACTCACAGCCACCACACGTTCATAAAATTCAGAGAGGGCAAAAGAAACCAAGAAATTGAAAACCCACCCCCGAAAAGACAAGAACAGCTATCAACACCTAGAATTACAATCATCCCAAATCCAGATGCCTAGATGCCTTTAAAAACAAACAAACAAACAAAAAAACCGCAATCAGTAACAGCCAGTAAATGTGTCTCTATGAGAGCTCAGCAACCCACTACTTTAGGCCCTGAGAAATGTAATGTAGTTGAAACACAGGACAAGGACTTTAAAATGGCCATTATGAATATATTCAAAATCCCTAAATAGGATATAAATAAATCCACTAGAGTAGCGGTTCTCAACCTGGGGTCGCACCCATTAGTAAACTCATATTTCTGATGGTGTTAGGAACTGAGACACTGCTCAGCAGCAAAATTATAATTATGAAGTAGCAACAAAAAAAGTTTTATGGTTGGGTTCACCACAGCATAAGGAACCATATTAAAGGGTTGTAGCATTAGGGAGATTGAGAACTATTGCAATAAAGAACACACAAACAAGCAGTAGAATGAAATGAAGAAAACTGCCCAAGACATGAAAGTGAAATTGGAATCAATAAAGAAAATCCAAAATAAGATAAAACTGGAAATGAAAATCTTAGGAACTCAAAGAGGAACCCCAGAGGCAAGTCTCACCAACAGAATGCAAGAGATAGAAGAAAGAATCTCAGGCACTGAAGACAAAATAGAAATGGATATCTTGGTAAATAATATTAAATGGAAACATATTCAGCACAAAAACTCCAGGGAATCTGGACCACTATGAAAAGACTGAACCTACAAATAATAGCAACAGAGGAAGAAGAAGAATCCCAGTCAAATGTATGGGATACATTTAACAAAATCATAGAAAAATTTCATAACCTAAAGAAGGAGATGCCTATCCAAGGAAATGGTCCTCCGAAATAAGCTGGTGTAGTCATTTTAATATCTGACAAAATAGACTTCAAATGAAGTTTTTTCTCTGCCTTTGACCTGGGTTTCTTCTCCCTCCTTGATTCCTATTATTTGTAGATTAGTTCTTTTCAGTGTCCCAGATTGCCTGGAAATATTGTGCATGGATATTTTTACATTTAGCATTTTCTTTCACAAAGTTATCCATTTCCTTTATCATGTCTTCAATGCCTGAGACTCTCTTCTTCTGTTCCTGTATTCTATAGGTGAAGCTTGTCTCTGAGGCTCCTGTATGAGTTTCTAAATTTTTTCGTTTCCAGATTCCCCTCAGTTTGGGTTTTCATTATTTATTCTATTTTATTCATTTTCTTCCACTGTTTGTCTGTGTTTTCATAGATTTCTTTAAGAGGGTCAAGGACATCACAAGAAAACCTATAGAATCAATTAACCTGGCTCATAGGGTCTCACAGAGACTAAACCAACAACCAGGGAGCCTGTATGGGACTGATTTAGGCCCTCTGCATATAAGTTACAGTTCTGTAGCTTGGTCATCTTGTGGGACTCTAATAGTGGGAGCAAGGGCTGTCTCTGACTCCTTTGCTGGCTTTTGGGACCCTATTCCTCATACTGTTGCCTCACCTAGCCTTAATACAAGGCAAGGTGCTTAGTCTTACTAAAACTTGATACACCCATGTTTTGTGGACATCCACAAGAGGCCTGGCCTTTTATGAATAGAACCAGAGGAGGAGTGAATGACATGGAGGCAGAGAGGAGGAACTGGGTGATGAGGGAGGAGGAAGGGGAAACTGCAGTGGGGATGTGTAAGAAAGAAAGGGAGGGAGGGAGGGAGAGAGGGAGGGAGGGAGGGAGGGAAGGAGGGAGGAAGGAAGGAAGGAAGGAAGGAAGGAAGGAAGGAAGGAAGGAAGGAAAGAAGGAAAAACTTGCTTTCCTTTTTTTTTTTTTTCCGAGACAGGGTTTCTCTGTGTAGCTTTGCGCCTTTCCTGGAACTCACTTGGTAGTCCAGGCTGGCCTCGAACTCACAGAGATCTTCCTGGCTCTGCCTCCCGAGTGCTGGGATTAAAGGCGTGCGCCACCACCGCCCAGCAAACTTGCTTCCTTTTTAAAGACCTCTATCATATTTATTTATACAGGCTCTTTTAAGGTCTTTTATTAGTGATTCAAATATTGGAACACTCAGGGTGTGCTATGGTTGGATTGCTGGGCTCTAATGGGGACATGTACTGGCTGTTATTGATTGTGTTTTTACACTGGCATCTAGGCACCTGGGATGATGAAGATTGTAATTCTAGGTGCTGATCTCTGATCTTGCCTTTGTTGGGCAAAGTTTTTGCTTCTTGGTTTCTGTTGCCCTCTCTGGTCTTAGGTGAGTATGGTGGCTGTTGTGTTACCTGGTAGGAAAATCTCCTGGGATCCTGATAGGTATGGACACTGGGGATTCCAGGTAAAATGTGTTTCTGGGTATTGGGAGATGACATTTAGCATTGGAATTGGTCTTGATTGCTGAAGGGGTCCAGAGGAGGGAGGAAATCAGTGTATTCCACAAAGATCTTCATAGTACCCTAGGAGTGGGGGCAGGGAGTGAGGAGAGTCCACAACAGAAGGGCTGTTACAGAGTTGGAGTTGAGATTGTGGGATTGGATTTGGAGGTAAAGTTCTGCAGTTAGCTTACCTGTTTCCCTAGTCAGAATGATCTGTGGGTTCCAAGGGAATAAAAAAAATTATTATTCATTGAACTGTTGGATGCAGGTAATTTTTTTTTATAATTTTACTGTGATTCTCAATGTTACTGTGGTATGCCTAGGTTTCAGGTTTACATAGATTCATTTACTAGTGCTTCTCTTTGCAAGGATGGTAATACATTGTCCAGAAATTTTGCTCACCAGGGTTCTAATGGAACATAAGGTTCACAACTGTCTGTGCTGTGACAAATACAACAATCCTAGGAACTATGTATATTAAGAAGTGGAAGTTTGCAGGCTCTTTCTGCAGTGAAAGGGAAAGAAGTATCCAGATTCATGTTTTTTTTTAAGATTTCGAATATAACATCGATGTGACATTATTAGACATGTCATTTCAATTGCCAGCATGAGTTTTAATCAATTTATATGAACTTTAAAGGACAATCATAGTAACAACCATCATGTTACATGAACACTTTGTTCAGTATCTGCTTCAATATATGTTTGTGATTGTTTTGGTATTTACAATATTAATGCATCTAGAAGCATATGTATATTCTGAAAATTCTATTTTACCACATATAACAAAATTAATGTAACTAGTTAACTATACCCTGAAAAGTGTATTGTTGTTTCTCAAATTACTAAAATTATAAGTTCATGATACTAATCTTTTCATGATCATAATCATGTCTTTGATATAGCAATTCAACTGAAAAAAGTTTATTCTGGCATGTAGTGTCAAATATTTTCGTACATATTTAGTTGCCCTTTGACTTGGGGCCTGTGACACAGTGACAAGTCATGGCCTAAGCATGTGGCAGAGGAAGATCTCAGCTTTTAATATCTACAGGGCAGTGAAATGAGTATCACAATCCTTTTGGATGGTACAGCCTTGGTAATCTGATTTCTTCTCCAAAGTCATAATAACCTCTTAGATGTTCCTCTACCTACCAAAAGTGGTAACCTTTAACCCAAGTGTTTTTGATGAAGACTTATTCAAACCATAGCAATGTTAGAAGGAAAATTCTTAATTTGGATGATCCTAAAATCAATTGGATTAATCACAACATCTACTGCACTAAAGGTATAGTTTACTGAGAAAATCTATAAGCAGAAATTTACATGAGCAAAGGTAGTTGAAATCATGGAACAAGGAGGGAAGTTCACTCCATCACATAAAATAGGAACCCAAGTAATTATAGTTCCATCAGATAAACTCTTTTCTGCACAGTGATCATGCAGCTTGAGAGCATGATGTCAAAAACATTGTGACAAAGTAGAGGGCAGCACCCAAGAGAGTAAGTTTAAGTGATCTGACAAAAAACAGTGTTACAAAGTTTATTTTGCTAGAACTTGGAAACTCATTTCTTAGCTAAGAGAGTTTCAGCTCCACATTTTGAGAAATTATCTTGTTTTCAGACAGGCAATTTCAGCTTTATACTTAGAGAAGATGTTTTGGTAGAAGTCTATTAAACAATGTCATGTACTTGTTTTCACTCTGCTGGCATAGTGCATTTGCTCTATGCTCCCTTACAAGATTCCCCTCAGGGCTCCAATTGTTTTACTTATTAACTTTAGCTGTCATTGGGGTAACTTTATTTCAGATTTCAGTGTTTGGTCCTTGACTCACATTGTTTTATTCTAAAGATATGTCTATAACGTAAGTCAAGAAGTTTAGGAAATTCAAGCCCTGAATCACATCCACAGTGTCTAAACTCCAAGATTAAAGCTGCAGTATGGATAGGATGAGTTGCATATTTGTGGGGCCTGTTATTTAAAAGAACATTTTAGGTTTGGGATTTCAAGATGATGACATCAGAACACTAAACTATGCATGGGACATTCTTGATTTTTTATTTTGTCCAAGACAGAACCTCATTATGTAGCTTTGTCTGGCCAGGAATTCACTATGTAGATCAGGGTGGCCTTGAATATCCAGTGATCTATCTGCCTTTGTCTTCTGAGTGCTAGGATTAAAGGTGTGAGATCTTAATATGACTCAGGATATACATCATGAAGCATTCACATGGTAGATGTTTATTTAGTGTGATCTTCATTTGCTTTTGGTGCTACCCTTCAAAATGTTATCTTGAATGTAAGCACCAAACTTATTAGAAACTTGCTGTCTCATATTTAGCAAAGGTCTTGGAATACACAAGACACAAACTCAAATACTTTCCTGTTTTCTCTAGTATGGTCAACTTTGAGTTTTAGATAGCATATGCTTATTTAAATGAGGGTTTTATGTCACAGCCTCCTTTGCTGATTAGACATTGTCATACAGTTAGCTTTTAACTAATTAGAGAAAACTAAGGGGCTGCATGTAACTTTCAGGAAGCTTCCATTAAGGGCAGGTGCAGAACCTACCTTAGTTTCATGCTAGAGATTGCTCTGGTAGCTGGAATGTAAATGAAATGGTTGAAATACATATCAAAATGTATTTAAATATTCTAAAATTATTAAGCATTTGGTTATTCCTTAAATATTTTCACATCACAGACAATGGTGAAGTGAATATCCTTATTCATATATTTTTATACTTATTTGTTTGACAGCTCAAAGAAAACAAGATACAGAAAAGATAATTGCTAAGCCATAGAACATGCATTTTCTATGTTAGATTCCTTCTGGAATGAGATGTATCAGCATGTGTTCCTATTAAAAGTTTATTCATTTTAAATAGTGAACTTCTATGAAATTTCAGGGATGATGTAGATATTTTGTTTATGAATAAAATTACATTCTTATGCCTAAGTATGTAGCTAAAAATTAAGACACTAAACACACATGAAACTTTGGGTTTAATTCCCACTACTGAAACAAAAAAAACACCAAAATATTTTCTTATGAGAAATTTAAATGATAATAAAACAATAAAAATAAGTAACAATGTACCAAATAGCAATAAGTAGGATAATATGCTATAAGTGTCAGTGTTGGCCATTACCATTGTATAAAATGTTCAAGTAAGGTCTAGTTTTAGAAATGACATTTGGGCCCAGGGAAAATAATGTTACTCCAGGAAAGCAAAAAGAAAATGCAAAAATACTGAGAGGGAGAGAGAGAAGTTTAGCATATTTAAGCATAGTATACATGAATAACTGTATCATAAAATGAGATTTGAATTGTAGATGAGGAGATAAATCACAGGGCCAAAATAAAAAGTTTGATTTTCCTAAAACATATTTGGAAGTCATTAAAAAATTTTAAGCAAAGGAATGTAATAACGATGGATTTTTAAAGGCTTTGGACCTTGTGTAGAGAATAAATTATTGATATAAGAGAATAGAAATACTAGTATGTATCTATATGCTTCAGATCTTGGTAAATACTATACTTACTGGTAGTTAAGCCTAAAGTGGTTGCAATGGAGTAGAATAGAAATTGATAAATTTGGGAAGTTCTAAAGATGTGATATAGAAAATATATGAGATATTGTATTTCTTCTACTTTTGCTAAAATTTTTTGTTATCTAACTAAGCAATTTTTTGTTACTAATTCAATTGATCAAAATTTGTGTGTTCCATGTAGTCAGTCCTAAACACAGGTACATATAACCAATGGGAAATGGACTCTACTGTGTATATTTACATATGTGTATATAACATACATAATTTAAAAAGAAGAGGTCATGAGAGGGAGTAGAAGACAGGAGAAGTTGAAGGAGACAGGGAGGGAGAGGATGGAAATGATGTAAATACAGTACTCATGCATTCAATTCTTTAAAAAATAATCAATCTTTTAAATAGGGCATGTCTTAGTTTTAAAGTTCATTTTTCTTATTACTAATGAAGATAAATTTTCTTTTTACATTCATTAACTACTAGTTTTGTGGTATTTGTACACCTCACTCTATTGTACGATTTCTAATTTATCTCAATATGCTTTAGACATACTCAAAATTTCTCCATTTTCTTTTTGAAGTTATGTTCATGTTGTTTTCTTTTTAGATTTTTTTCTACATTTAAATCAGTATTTTAATTTATGTTTTAAAATTTTAATACCAAAGTGTTTTCTTTAAAGAAATAATATATTGTCACATATATCTTAATCCATTTCATGGGCTTTTAAAAGTAGTTTCTTTATTATAAGTGAAATTTAATTTTTTGAAATGAAATGTTTCCCAGATGGGTAACCATCTGTCCCTGTGCCATTCGGCTGATTTGAAAGGTCACATTTATTGCATACTCAACTTGAATATATTCTGACAAGCATGCATATCTTCTAGTTTCATAGATACCTGCAATAATCCCTGTCCCAATAGACACATGTTTTATTGTAATAGCTTTATAATGCATTTTCATAACTTATAATGATTATGAATTTTGGTTTTGGAATTGGTTTAACTATATTTTCACTTGAATTTGTAAACTTATACAATGTATGTATTGGAAAAGTTCTTTAATCTTCACATGCTCCACGTTATCTAATCATTAAATAATGATTATAATGGAAATTCTAATGTTGCTGTGAGGATTAAATAAGATTTCCAGAAACAGGTACTCCTTTAGCTATGATTTACTATGACCTGATAGAAATGTGAACGTTTTTAAGACATTCAGAAATGATTCAGTTCCATGAGTTCACAGCAATTTGGGGGAATAAAAAGCATTCAGAATGATATTTAAAATTTATCTGTGTTTAAACAGAAGAAGTCCATGAAATCCAAAAGCTGATAAAAAGAGAAATGTCTTTTTTTTCTGTGATAGTCACTATTTAGAGATGGTGAGATGACCTAGGTTCTACTCAAAGTACTGTTATCAATCAATTTGGGAACTTGAGGAAAGTCAATCAACCTCCTTGTCATTTAATATGCTCATTAGGCTAGTGGGCATATTAGTGACAATTTTCTATAAAAGAAGATTGGCTGTGAATATGAAATAGATTGTAGGTGTGAATTAATGTTCAAAAGCATTGAAGCTTTAAAAATGTGCAATGTTGCTTTAATTGC
This sequence comes from Peromyscus eremicus, assembly GCF_949786415.1. Classification (NCBI taxonomy): domain Eukaryota; kingdom Metazoa; phylum Chordata; class Mammalia; order Rodentia; family Cricetidae; genus Peromyscus; species Peromyscus eremicus. The sequence goes on along the minus strand of NC_081439.1, from coordinate 102,870,799 downwards.
ACAAAGTGTCAAAGTTTTTAAGCTATTTTTCTCTATGTAATCTGAAGTCCATGTGTTTACCAGACAATAATGAGGGAGTTAGCTGTGTACCTTAAGGCCATAGATATACTCCTTCATGGTGATGTAGTTTTAGTTTAGAGTACCTAAAATCTGGATAGCATGCAGCACCAAGTCTATTTAGTATTTTTCATATATGTATTTAGGGATGACCATTTGGAATAGATAATCTACTATGGAGCTGATCCTTGGGGAAAATTGTTTCTCCTTCTCAGCGGCCATTGATTGCTTGTAGCTCTTCACCTAGGGGTAGGCCTTATGAAACTCTCCCATCCACATTGCTATTTCCACAGGTGTAGCCATTGTTCAGGTATTATCTAGGCAACCATATTTTTGAGATTTCATGGGTACAGCTTCCCTATCATATATACAAGACACTATCTGGAAGCTGGTAAGCCTGTTTGTCTGGTTCTTACAATCTTTTCACTCCTTCTTCCTTGATTTTTCCTGAGCCTTAAGTGCAGGGGTTGCACTGTAGATCTATCAATTGGGTGAGGGCAGCTCACAATCATTTGTTCTCTGCATTATGATGAACATTGTGGATCTATGTAATGATCTCTGTATATTGCAGATAAAAAAAAGAAGTTTCCTTGATGAGGGGCTCTGAGAACCATGCTTATCTGGGCATATAAGAATAATCATGCATAATATAGTTAGAAATTTTATTTGGCTTAGAAAGATGGAAGTAGTAAGTTTACCTCTAGAATCCGTGACGTGTTTAGACATATGTAGTTGACCAGGTTCCAACACCAGGCATATTTCCTTTCTTATTGAGCAGGCCTTATATCCAATTAGGTAGGCTAGTTACTTCTGAGACAAAAGTGCCACTATTGCACTATTGGGTATATCTTGCCATAGTGGTTATTATTGTGATTTTTAGGCTTACAGATGGGTAGACTATTCATTTCTTTCCCCTCAACTACTTTCTTAAACTATGAGGACTAGACTTCAGAGATGAGGCTTCTAGGTCAGTTCCATTTAACTATGTTGGTTTCTTTTCTCTTTAATTATTTTTATACATTTTGGATCTGGATGTTTGTTGAGTTATCTAAGTATTTGCTGATTTGAAATAATTAGTGTATTATATATTTTATATATTTATATTTTACTAGCATTTAATATCATAAAGTTTTTTCCTCACTTCTTGTATATTATCTCATCTATAGATTAGCTTCTCAAAATAAATGCTCACATTTGATATGATAAAATACATCAATAATTCACACTATATTTTGTTCATTTTTCTCGTATTGAAAATTCTCCCCTACTATAAGTCTCTCCATATATTTTCTAAAAACTTTTCTGATCCTTTTCATAATTTCTCATTTCAGAGAGGCATATGAATTTCACCTAACTTTATGTTCTGTGAGATTATATCAATACAATGTGCTTTAGATCATGTTTTTATTCATACATAATTTCTGTCTAATAAACTACACATATTTAAATGAGTAAAAATTAGATTTCCTTTCCAAGGTAGATGATTTTATTTCTTTTTTCTATCTCTATATCCTCCAGTATAATGTTAATTGAAGTGGTTATTTCTTTGCTCTCAGAGAAGAGTGCTGGTGTATATATTGAACCAACTGAACTGTAATAAGAACCACCTAAGGCACCAGTATCACACACTTGCACTAACCTTATACATCATTTGGTAGATTTTTCTAAGAATAAACAGTATTCAGTTTATTTTATGCTTATCCTGGTTTATAGAACTTTGAAACTGTAGTTTCTCACAATTTATCCATTTTTACTGTTAACTTTTTGTAAAGAAATTTTGCCAGACTTTTGAGTAAATTATATTATAAATATGCCATCCCTGTGGACTGTTTTCCTTCTCAGCAATGATATGTATGATCATTGTCTCCTTTAGGGACATGTGAAAGGGAAAATAGGAAGGCAAGTTAAAAAAAAAAACAAAAAACAAACAAACAAACAAACAAAAACCAGACAACAAAAATCTAACCAAACACACAAAAAGTCTTCTGTCCCTGATGTTTTGTTGTCAGTGGAAAGGGCTTTTTCTTCAGTTCTCATTGTTCATTGGTATCATTACACTTCTTAGTCTGGGATGGGAATCAGACTTTCATTTTTCACACACTTTGAAATTAGATGTTGGTGATCTTTAAATACTTATCATGGTTAGAGAAGCATTAGCCTAGAATTAAATATTTATACACACACATATTATATATAATAACTACAATTATAGCTTATATTATATAACAATATAGTTTAAAATATGCTCTGGAAAATTTTTTCTCACTTCCATCACACAGTTAATCAATGAACTATAAACATACTGATCCTATGACTATCCGAGCAAGTGTTTCATTATTTGGCTCACAACTCACAATGTGACCTCCACAAGGATAAGGCTATGATTTACTCACATCTACACTCTCTAGACCAAAAAAAAAAACAAGTAAAGTCACTGCCTAGCAAATAATTGTTTAATTCTGAATAAAGAAAAATATAAAGGTAAAACACTTATTATGATTATTTGGAATCCCATGCTTGTAACAAAATTAATATATTATGGAAGTAGAACAGTAGACAGCGAACAATTCAAAGCTACATGTGAAATTTGGAAGTTATATGTGAAAGGTAGAGCAAAAATTTGATAACCTCTTTTCCCTAGTGAATTTGTTGTATTTTGAGGATACAAACTGTAACTATGATGAATAGTATTGTATTATAGAGGACAGGTTTCCATTGTGCTGCAAAGAAAGATTTTACTTCCATGTCTCCAATGCCATGAATCAAAAATATTGATGAACTAAAAATTAAGTATAATTTTGCCTTCAGCTATTCATAAGTTATTTTTGAATTAGACTTCAACTTTGTAAATGAATGAATTGTTCCATGACATCCAAAGGACTGGGTATTTGGAGTCTTGCCAGGGAAATTTTGCAAGCTGATGGCTCAGATACTAACATTTGTTGATGCCAGACTGACTCTAAGATGCTTACAAATTCTAAGTCTTGAATCAATATGTCACATTTAATGGCTCAGAATAAATTTCTATGGATTTCTTGCTTGTGTTTCTTACTTGTGTTTCTCATTAGAAATTTGTATGTGTTGACTTTTGTCCTCCCCTGGGAGATTTATATGTTGAAGCTCTAACTTCCCTCATCATATGACTGAATTTGGAGATAGTGTCTTTAAAGAGGTAATTAAGGTTAAACTAGGACATTAAAGTGAGCCATAATCTAATGTGATCCTATCCTCATACAAAGAGAAGATAAAGATACATAATACAACAAACAGACGAACTGTATAAAGACAAAGGAAAAATACTGACCTCTACAAAAAGAGAGAGGCCTCAGAATGAAACCAGTCCTTGCAGCACCTGAATTTTGGATCTTCTGCTACTGTAATTGTAAGAATATAAATTTCTGTTGTTTAAGCCATATACACTATGGTACTTCATTATGGGATATTTAGCAAACCATTGTGGGAAGTGTAATTCTAATTCAGTATTCACCTAGATAGAATGTAGTCACTATAGTTGAATATTTAGTTATTATTTACTGTTATAGTAAATATTATAGTTACAATATTATTTGTATATCTAGTTATTATAATATTTAGTTATTATTAGCAATTATAGTTGAAGTGCCTGCATACAAGATTAACTAAAAATATTAGTAGCTCTCCTATATACAAATGACAAATGGATGGAGAAAAAAGTTAAAGAAACAACACGTTTCATAATAGGCTCAAATTTTATAAAATATCTTGGGGTACCTCTAACCAAACAAGTGAAAGACTTGTATGATGAAAACTTTAAGCCTTTGAAGATAGAAATTAAAGAAGATATCAGAAGATGGAAACAGTTCCTTTGCTCATGGATTAGTAGGATTAGCATTGTATGGCCATTCTACCAAAAGCAGTCTACAGATTCAATGCAATGCCCATCAAAATTCCAACATGTTTTTTACAGACATTTAGAAGACAATTCTCAATTTCATATGGAGAATTGTTCCATACAATTTTCTACATATAAGATTTTAAATGTTCCCAATAATTCTAAGACCTAATATGTCAATTGGAAAACATACCATATTTCCTGAATTTTGTGGTCCTGAAATATTTTGGTAGTAGAAATTTGATTACATTCATAAAAATTTATGGCTCATAAAGGATTTGTTTTACATTAATTGTGTCTATTGAGATTTAATATTATAAATAAAAATATAATGTCTATTGACATTTGTTATTATAAATAAAAACAAAATATTTAGAATATCAATTTATTTTTAAATGGTATACTTTAGTATAAATAACACAAATAAAGTAATTATTTTTCAAAACAAATAATACTGAGAAAGATAACATAACAAAATTTTGTATATCAAAGAACACAGAGGGAATAATAATTTTTCCCTCTATATATTTTTTGATTGTTGAATTATGTGAAGAAAATTTGTCTTAATATAAATGTGTACTCTTCTGAATATTTTTGGTACTTGTCACTTAATTCTAACACCTCACTTGGGGTGTAACATTTTCTTTTCTCTGTTATACCAAGAAAATCTATAACTAGGATACTTTGTTACTTAATAAGATGAATCTGGTTTGAGGACATAAGAAAAATAAGGGTGTCCCTGAGAATGATATCTACTGAATTTTATGGGAAAAGCTTGTTCAATTCTACTTCTTATCAGAAAAAAATGAATTACTTCAATTCTCGTTGAAGCTTAGGTTGTTTGGAGCACTGTCATAGTCAAATATTTTTTGTGCAAATTTCTTCATACCATGTGTTATGGTTCAGTTTTTCCTACACTGAATCTTGACTTCAGCAAACCGACATTTTAGCTACACAATCTTTATTAGAATTGTAAAAGAATTAATTCTAAGATAAGAAAATTTTAATTCTTGCTTCCAACTGTAATCTACCTTCAGCTTCTCATTATACTTCTACATAGCACCACTGCAATTTAGTACAAGTTGATTCCAGTGCCCTTTTGTGCATTTCTGTGCCCTACTTTAAAAACTGTTGAATAATTTCTTGGCCAAGAATCAAAAATCCAAGTCCTTTTTGACAATACAAAAAAACAGCAATATTTTCTTTTAAAATAATATAAGCATCAATTTGCAGCAAGATATGCCATGGCTGGTTGATATCCAAGAGAGGCCTGCACTTTTCTGAAGAGAAAATGAAGAGGAGTGGATAGGGGTGGGTGGGAGGGAGTGATTGAGAGAAGAGGAGGGATGGGAAACTGAGGTTGGAATGTCACTTTTGAGAGAAAAAATACATATACATAATAAAAGTCCTTAAAGAATGTATTTGTCAAACAGGAATAAAAATCATCATAAACAAAAATCATTAGAAGAACAATAAAAGGAAGGATGTAATCTGGTGCTGACACGATTGGTACAAAAACATGATGTGGGAAGTAATGAGAAATTAATATGAAGCAACATCCTAGAATTCTCAGGAAGTGAACAGACTGTGATTATTGTTTTAGGAATGGTAGCAAAGGGTACTAAGAAAAGAAGAGATTATATTTAGAAATCTTCATGTTGGTTTTAACATATCCAATCCAGAAATTACATTGAATGTGAAGCACTTCTGTATTGATATAGATAAAAATTGTGTTATGTATAGAGGGTACCCATATTTTAATTTTTTCCTAGCCATTCTTACATTTCATTCTATTTATGTAGAAATGTGAAATCATACTTGAATTTGTGTCCTGAAAATTATTTTTCTATATTTCCTTTTAACTAAATTTTTGGTTACCATATATAAATTAATGGTTTTTATTATGATATTTTATATATTCATATCATTGTTAAAACCAAACAAAAACTCAAAACAATTCAAATAAGACATACTTCAAGTAGGTACCCTATGCCAGAACCAACTAGCTATGACCAGGTGGGCTTTAAACTCTGTTTTAATGTATTATTTATTATTATAATTATTATTATTATTGTTGTTGTTGTTGTTGTTATGGGCTGCTTGCACTGCTTGTAATGTTCCCAACTCCAAGTACTCTTAACAGTGAGCCTATTTCATACTGTACTAGATACTCTGTTTGAAAGTATTCATTTAGTCCATAAAATGCAACAATGTAGAAAACATTTTCTCAGGTACCAGTTACACTGTGTCTCCAAGAAGCTGAAAGAGTGCCAGTACTACATAATCACTAATAAACTAGACTTGTACTTTATTTTAAACATCAAGCTTTTTCTGTATAGAAAGGACATTTGATTCAATTCTGTAACTTCACTAATTCATTATTCATGTAATTGATACTTACTAAATATTTGCTTACATTAATGAATAGATGGATTTAAATGCCTTATTGCAAGAGTATTTAACACTACTACCAGTAGTGGGGCATCAGTGATTAGATTTTTCTCATTGTATTCCCATGTATAGAAAGACTATATAGATCTAGTGAACTGGACAATCATGTATCTTTTTCAGGAAGTGAGAAATACAATTGAAAATATAATTAAAGAAATATATATTCAACTCTATGAGATCCTATGTCCTTTTAACTAGTGAATATTAACTTTACTGTTCTGAAATGAAAGTATAGTTTATAAAACCTTCATACATAATTTTTTAAATAGTACAGTATAATGTTCTCTCTCTGTCTCTCTCTGTCTCTCTGTCTCTGTCTCTGTGTGTGTGTCTGTATTGTGAAGGAGAAATAAATGTAATGATTTTTTAAAATAATCTATAAATCTGTATGTAAATGTTTCAGTGTGATGACTCTAGATGTAATGAAGCCATTAAATATTTGGGAGCTCCCTGAATATGGCAGATATAAATGAAAAATGACAAAAGAATTTTTTTTAAGTTCATATTTCTATTTTTTATTTATTTTATTTTTTTAAAAAATTATTCATCTTACATACCAACCACAGATACCCCTCTCATCCCACCTCTCACTTCCCCACCCCTGCCTTCTCCCCCCAATCCCTCATCCACTCCTCCAACAGGGTAAGTTCTCTCATGGGGGGACAGCTAAGCCTGGTACATTCAGTTGAGGCAGGACCAAGCCTCTACCCGCTGCATCAAGGGTGAACAAGGTGTCCAATCATAGGTAATGGGATCCAGAAAGCCGGCTCATGCACAAGGGATAGATCCTGATCCCACTGCCAGGGGCCCCTCAAAGAGACCCAGCTACACAACTGTTTCCCGTATGCAGAGGGTCTAGTCCGGTCCCATGCAGGTTCCACAGCTGTTGATCCAAAGTGCATTAGTTCCTTTGAGCTTGGTTCAGTTGTCTTTGTAGATTTTGTTGTCATGATCTTGACCACCCTTGCTCATGTAATTCCTCTTCATCTCTTCGACTGGACTTCTGGAGCTCAACCTGATGTTTGGCTGTGGATCTCTGCACCTGCTTCCATCTGTTACTGAATGAGGGCTCTATGATGACAGTTAGGGTATTCACCAATCTGATTACCAGGGTAGGCCAGTTCTGGCACCCTCTCCACTACTGCTAGCAGTTTAAACTGGGGTCGTCCTTGTGGATTCCTGGGAATTTCCCTAGCACCCAGTTTCACCCTTACCCCAGAATGTCTCCCTCTATCAAGATATCTCTTTCATTGCTCTCCCACTCTGTCTCTCCCCCAGATCGACCACCTCATTCCTTCATGTTCTCATCCTTCATGCCCTCCCCTCTATTGCTCCCCCATTCCCAGTTAACTCATGGGAATCTCTTCTGATTCCCTCTGAGGGTTCTCCTTCTTTCCTAGCTTCTCTGGATCAGTGGGTTGTAGTCTGATTATCCTTTGCTTTACCTCTAGTATGTTTTGTAAGAAATATTTTCTCCAATGGTAGGTCAGTATAAAAGTCAAACAAAAATTATTACAATCTTTCCTCAATTAACAAGATTGCCATATTCTTGGAAAATTCAGTGTGTATAAAAGCTATGTCTCAAAAAACAGTAGATTGTTGGCCCTTTTATTTTTAAACAGAATTTCCAGTGATTTGGCTGAATAAGAACATACAGGAACAACAACATGGACCAAAAGTGAACCTTTACTGTTCAGATCCATTTGCAGGTTACCTTATCTGCTTAGCATCTGTACACCACATATAGAGTGAATCTTCCATCATTGTAACAAAAGACACAAGCTATTCTGGAGACATTTCTCAGTGCTTACTAAGTGCTTATGAAGTCTTCATTAAGAGTCATCTTTAAAAGACTGCTTCCTGTTCTGCTTGTGTACTCAGCCTCATAACCATTTACCAAAATTGTTCATTGTCTTATTAAGAAAGAAGACCGATCTTTCTTTTTGATCATCATCAGAGGGCCTGAATCATGGCATTCAAAATATTTTAAATATCAATAATAGACTGCATAAGTATTAACATTTTATTTCTGTTTTTATAATTCCTTGTTTATTTTTAGTCATATGTAATTGCCTTAGTATAGTCTTCACCAATAGTTGTAGTCCCACATTGGTCATTTTCTCTTCTATGAGAAGACTTTGAAGTAGAAATTTATACAATTCATAATTGAATGTCATAGTGCAAATTTTTCTATAACAATTAGTTGAGCTAAAAAGAATTGAAAAGGCCAAGTAATCAAAGGAAATGATTTCTGTTTTCTGTTATTTACAAAATAGAAAAGTATTTCTCATGTACAGAACCAGAAATTATGATCAAGAAAGCATTATCATGAACAAAGTGTCAAGGACCTTCCTAAATCTAATTCCTCTGCAAAATTCAAATAACATTATAGGAAGTCACATGATTTGTTTTATGTGAAATGATGCACGTGGATAGAGAAATATTTCTTCATACCCCTACCCCCAAGTTGGGAAGAAACCAATCAAATATTGTACATAAGACCAGATTCTTGGGAAACAAATAACAACTAAAAATGAGGGCAAAGATGGAAGCAATCAGGGAAAGGCTTTACACAGACTAAGAATATTTCCATTCATCTTTCAAATTTATAATGAACAGTAAATATGCAGCTTCTACTATTAGAGTGTTCTTGTTGCCTAATATGTGCCCAGGCAAAATATTAGATACCTTATTATTTTAATAATAGGATATAATGCAAGAGAAAGCCATAATCTTAATTTTCATTGTAACTTGACACCATTTAGAATCACATAGAAGACAAAATGTGGTGATATCTCTGAGTGCATTCCCACATAGACTGAAAGGGAAAGAAAGTTTTTACTTTGAACATGGACAGAATGTTCCTGTTGCCATAGCCACCACGATGAACTGAACCCTCAAATTTTGAGACAAAGAAAAGTCTCTCTCTTCTTTAAGTTGCTTTTTTGTCACAGTGATGAGAAGAGTAAACAACATAGAAGAGATTGTGTAATTCTATGCCTTCACATGTACTTAAAGAAACTTGCCTGTTGGATGAGATCACTTTAGATTCAATTTTAACAGATTTATTGCCCTATTTTTATCACTAATAGCAAATATCACTGACTACATGAAGTTAAGTTTTAAAGAAAAGCAGTTTATCTGATTCATATTTCTGCTGGTAATAGATTGAAGAGCAATACTGGGAAATTATATTTTTTTCCTGGTAGAATCCTGATGCAATTCTGGGCATAATATGGCACAAGACGGAAATACATGTGTGTATACATGTTTTCTGGTACCTCTTGTTACGAAATAATGAAGATTCAATCATGGTGGCTTCATCCTAAAAATATGCTTATCCAATCTTTGTCATTCTTCAAAGGGTCCATAGTTGGTTTAATTTTCACCCTCTTAATGCCTTGAGAAGTAGGATTAAATTTCAATATATGAAGACTTTGGGGATACTCAAACTCTGTGTAAAAAACCATAGCATGCATACATTCATTCAGTCATTCTGCACACATTAATTGAACTGTAACTGAGTATAAGGAGCACTGTACTAAGCATTTGCTACATATCCGTAATATAATTAAATATATTTCTTTTTCTAACATTTAAACTACAGAGTAAATAATGGAATGAATTTAAGTTAAAATTATTTCAAAAGCTGATTGTATGGGTTAGTTATAAGTGCACATAAAGGGGAAGGGAAAAAGAGAACAGAGAAGGGTGATCAAGGACATTGGGAGTGAGAACCATCTGTTATCGGTTTTCAGATAAAAGCTGTGTGTTTCATGTCATCACAGCATAGAGATACTGCACCATTTAAATCTCTCTTCTCGAAGGAAATCTTACATCGTGCACTTCTCTGGCTAGGTCGATTCTGAGCCCTGAACTGTGAATTTAGAAACAAAATCCTTATTTTAGTGCATTACTGCTGTTATTATGGCTAATTAAAGAGTCAGTAGTTGTATTTATTTATTGTAAATTCATAAAATAAACAAAAACATGCAATCAAATGAGTAGAAAGTTCAAAATCAATATCTATGAAGGATGTTGAGGAAGTGCCTTGTATTATAAAATTATTGCAGTTCTCAAGGTCTGTATTAGTTGTGAAAAGTCACTAAGTAACAATCATCAGCAACAATAATAAAAACAAGACATAAGAAAGATCACATAAATTTAATTTTCAGGTTGGAAATATTTTATTTTTAAAACTTTATTTGCAATACAAATTTATTAAATAATTAATTGAAGCTTTAGCTGAGGAGGTTCATAGGAAAATATTTAAATCTATTACAAGTATGTTCAAAAATATTAGAGACTAATTATACAGAAGGAATGTAAAAGAAACTCACTTAGTACTGAGACAAGGAATGTAAGTTAACTACGGTAACTCCATTTTGGCACCTTAGATGAACTATGTCTTGCTGAATAAAGTGCCAGTAGCTGTAGGGGGAACTTAAGGAAAATAATTCTAGAAAGAAAAATAATTCAAGGATGTGGGCTCTTTACAAAGGTTTCCTATCCTCACTATTTTTGCTAATTACATATGTTGGCTTTTGTAACTAATCTGCTTAGCTTGCTGTTGTGGGAAGGGAATCTTGGGGGCTTCCTTTTCTGCCTTTTTTAACTATCTGCTTGCAGTTGTACGAAAGGAACCCTGGGACTTTCCAGCCAGAATGGGGTTTCCTTATTTAAATATGGACTCTGAGGAAGGCTTGGGGCTGCAAAGAAGTCCCAAATTCTTAGGTGTAATCCCTAGCTGACTGGAATAGACTTGCAATTGGCTCATAGGCTATGTCTGAGTGGTCTTCTTTGATGAGAACCCTACAAGAGTAGGCAACACCAGTATATAGAGAAATTATAGGTAGGAACAATATAGAAATTCTGAAAAAAGAAATTAACAGAGAAATCTACAAAAGTGCTCAGTTGGACAGACTTGAGAAGGCAGAAAAAAGAACCAGTTGACTTGCATATAGATTGAGGTTATCTAGTCTGGAGAAGAAAAAGAAAAGCTGATAAGGACTTTTAACTAAGCCGTACAGAGCAGAATATAATTAGATTAAGTGTGTAAGTGTGTGTGTGTGTGTGTGTGTGTGTGTGTGTGTGTGTGTGTGATATTTTATATTAGGGAAAATTATATTTTGCATCATATATCATCTGTAACTTCAGAGAAACTTGAATATATATTCATATATTTTTTCCTGTTTGGAAAAAATTTCATGTAGAAGGATTAGTTATCCTGCCATTGATTTTTGTCCTTTTAATATCTTAGAAAAAGAAAGTACATTCTGGCCAAACAACTTGCATTATTTTCTGTGTAAATTCTCACTATCAGCAGATAAGTTTTTTACCTCTAAACAAATTCTGCTTTCTGTAGAATTATCTCATTTTAATTGAAGTTCACAAATGCGAGGTGTACTTTTTTTGTTTTGTTTTGTTTTGTTTTTTCGAGACAGGGAGGGTTTCTTTGTGTAGCGTTGCGCCTTTCCTGGAACTCACTTGGTAGTCCAGGCTGGCCTCGAACTCACAGAGATCCGCCTGGCTCTGCCTCCCGAGTGCTGGGATTAAAGGCATGCGCCAGCACCGCCTGGCAAGGTGTACTTTTCTTAAGTAGCAAAAAAGATAAGTAAAAGATTAGTTTTCATTATAGAGGCAATGTTACATGGATCGAAAACTAAATATTTGGAAGAGGTTACGTGTCTGTCAAATGTCGGTCAAATGCTTGCACATACACATATATATTCAGTCTCATTTGAAAAACAATGGACATAGTGCCTCAGGCCTACAATTATAGGTGCTCGGGACACTGAAGTAAGGAAGACCATGACTTCAAGGTCTGCCTAGGCTGAAAAGTGTGTTCTAGGAGAGACTGGATGGCTTAGTAAGATGTGATCTCAAGACAAAAATTAAAAATAAGGCTGGGAATGTAGTCCAGCAGCAGTGTTTGGCTAGAATGTCTGAGGATGTAGGTTTTAATACCATGATCATCAAAAACAGTTGTAAAAAGAGTTGAAAAGTAACACAATATTTAGTCTCCTTATAAAAAGTAGCTTTATTTTTCTTAAAATTTCCTTTAGTTGGTTTTTGACAGTGCTTATTGTAGACTATTATTCCTCACATATGCTAATTAAGTGCTCTGATACCAATATACATGCCCAGACTGAATTTAAAATGATGGAAACAGAATGGTAAATCTATTCATGTGGAAGCATTAGAAAGATGCATTTATAACTATATATATATATACTGAGAATACATCTTTGTGTTTTATAATTGCTTGTCAGCTTGTATCTGGATGCTTTTTCTCTTTGAATGTTCTTTTGTTTATTCTAGTGTCTCTTACTTCAATAAGCGAACTTTGTAAGTATGAATGTTGCATTCTACTGTAGGAGGATAAATTACCTACTAGGGTATACTACCACCCCCTTGTGCATCCATGTCAGACTCTATTGATCATAATATCCTTTATAGATAAGCCTGTATGTGACTTAATATTATTTTTCAGCAAGGTTCTGTGGGAGGTTAATCAATGGAGTCTATCATTTGATACAGAATCTTTGTATGATAAAGTGAAATAGAACTCCCAGAGGTATCTTTTCGGGTATGACATAGGGACTTGCTATTTCTTTCCTACAAGTCAGGCTTATTGCTCTTAGATTGTTATGTCAAAACCGTAGAGACTAGTACTCTTGAATCACTTGCGTGCTGTGAGAAATACATCCAAGTCATATTAATCATGTATACGTATGATAATTAATGTGTATTTTGCAAAATGTGAAACTTAGGTGTGGGCTTTATAAATCTTGAAGGGAGAAAGTAATATGTTCCTGTTATGTATCGTAGGTTATTCTACAGTTATAGATTACTGACTAAATCTCATGGGAAGATTGTGTGAGGAGCATTAGAATGATGAGCAACCAGAATTTTCCATTTGCTGTGCAGCTGGAATCAGATGTCTCACTATCTGATTCAATGCTATGGGGATCAGGAAGTGGGATAGAAAGAAAACCTTTATATCTTTAGACTCAAAGAGATTCTAAGGATGTAATTAATAATATAAACGTGAAAATATTTTACTTTTAAGATGATGTTTGTATAACTAATTAGCTTATAATGGCTTTGATAATTTGTAACACCTGTTAACTAAAATCTGCTGATTTTTACTTCTAGAAACAGATTAGTATTTCTACAACATTGCAATATTAAATGCAGAGATAGTATAAGCAATAACTTTTAAAAAGTCCCTGGTAATTTTTTCATAGTATATAAAATGCAATAACCTATCATAACCAGAAAAGGGTATCAAACTGTAATATGAGAATGAGAAGGATTATAATCAATTATCAACATCTTATTTATCCATATGAGAAGTTCTTTACTGTAAGAACTTGACTAGTAATTAAATTAACTGATAAGATCTGTGCCTTTAATTTGAAGGAAGGAAGCATGATTTTTTTTTATTTTGTTAAACTGAGTCTATAACAGATAATATTTAAAACCATCAAAAGAAGCAAGGGCACGTTTATTAATAATGATCAGTGAGAAAGACGGTAGTATAATACTTCTAAATTAAATATTATTCATTTGGAAGCCACATCTAGACTACTATGTCTTGAACATCTTCAAGTTAATCACACTCTAGTGATTAAACTTACAAATAAAATAACACAAGAAGCATGTGAACATTTACAGAGTTATTACACAGGATCCTGAAAGCAAGATTTTTCAAAAAGATTAGCAGCTATGCATTTTAATTGTGAATGAATTTATTACACAGAGTACTTGGTTTAGCTCTAACATGATGCATTTTCCATTTTCCATTTAGTGCTTGAATCTCAAAATAACTTAATGGAATAGCTGTCATCCCTTGAGAATGTTGTAAGAAAGTCTTTTATAAATCATAGCTTGGCATATTTTTAGTTTATAACATATACCCATCAAAACCATAAAGTAAAATGCAGTGCTGTTTGGATTTCATGTACAATATACATTAGTTAATGCTTACAAAGTGCCTTTTGCTCCTCTTAGTATTATACATTTGCTGATAAATTAAAGTCATCTTGAATCAAATGAGGAAGAATAGATTGCTTCAAAACAAATAGCTTTTAAAATGTTATAATTGTCCACTATAAATACATGTGAAACATAGAAAGGCAATATTATGATGTTTAAAATGCTAAATAAATTGCATCAATAAAATACATTAAGTTCTGTGGGAAAATGTCAACAAATGTTAGTATCACAATTGCATAAAAAGCTGGAGAGCAAACAATGTACACTGTACCCACACATTTTTATTTTCAGGTTATTCTACCAAGAGTAATGAACAATAGTTTAACTAGTTTAGAAATAACATGAAAACTTAAATTAACAAAATATATTCTTTGCAGTTGATTTTGCCCCCCCTAATTCGTGCTGGTTTTTTTTGTGACCCTTTTTTTATGCAAATACTGAAGCATTCACAGCATCCATTTCAGATGCTATTCCTTCACAGGTGTTTGCCACCAGGTGAACTGTAGAAGCTGACATTAGTAATTGCTAGCCAGACAGTAAAGTATTTTCTCAGAAAGTTAGTACTAACGTTTGAAGTGAAAAGATGTAAAACTACTTTTAATTATGATTTTTTCTTGCAATTAGCACAGATTGTCAGGATGATAATTCTGGCAATAGAATTAAATCAAATTATATGCTCTGATATCTCTACTATGATTTTTGTAATAGCATTTTGAGTAATTTTAAAGACATATGTACATGTTGAACCTCTCACTATTTCATAAATTAGTTTTTATTACCACTTGTCTCAAGTCTATATACTGTTTCCAATTGTGTTGTGATAAATATTTTGTCAGCTCCGTTTCCTACCTTGAAACACATTTTGGCCCCTAAAACCCAAAAGACTCTACTGTAAGCTATTCTGAAACATATTTTCTTCTCTGTTTTATCAAAAAAAAAATACAGATTAACCTCCAACCATTAAATTTCATTTCTTTTCCAGTTCAGTAAAAGGAAAAGAACCACATTTGTTGCTTCCTTTATATTGGATGAACTTATAAAATATTTATTTGAGATTTTTTTTCTCAGTTATACTGAATGATATCTCAGAACTTCACATGTTGGGTTTTCTGTATGTCAACTGTAGTGCACTTATTTTATAGATTCCTATTTGTTTCTCATCTCAACTAAAGTTTTCAAAAACATATTTTTAATGAACAAATTAATCTGATGGTGCTAATGTTTGGATATTAGATAGTCTTTTAATAAAAAAAAAACAGAGCCAGATATTGGGGTGAAAGCTGAAAGATCAGAGAAGCAGAGCAAGCCACAGCCACCCTCACCTTGCCAACTCCTCAGCCGGTCCTGTTTCCTCAGACTAAAAGCCTCTTAGTCCTCAACCGTAAGGGTCTCAGCTGAACTGCTTTCGTTCCTGTTCCCTCATGCCTTATATACCTTTCTCTGTCCATCCATGTCACTTCCTGGGATTAAAGGCATGTGTGTTTTCCAATACTGGGATTAAAGGTGTATGGCACCACTGCTTGTCTCTGTTTCCAGTGTGGCTTTGAACTCACAGAGACCCAGTTGGATCTCTAACTCCGGAGTGATAGGATTAAGGGTGTGTGCCACCACTGCCTGACCTCTATATGTAATATAGTGGCTGGCTTTGTCCTCCAGAGCCAAATTTATTAGGGTATATAACATATCACTATATCCTAATCATTTTGATTTACAATGATATTCATATTTCTTAATGCAACTGTAGCATCCATGTACTTGGATTATAATTGACTAGTGAGATGCCAAATGTTTTGATTACCATTTTACCTTCAGAAAGTTTACCTTCCATAGCATTGACCCATTTGTGAACCCATTGATTATCAAGAATACCTGTACCCTGGATAAAGTACCTGTTTTCTTGGGCAAATCAGAGAGCCTAGTTCCATTACAGATCCCAGGCATGAGAACCTTCTATGTGCATGAGACACCTTACTGGGTAAGTCCCTTCTATTTCCTCAGCCCTTAGGTAAACCTTCCTCTCCCTGCAAATTCACAAGCCTGATTCTAGACTGGTGGTTGAGAACCCTCTTCATTTGAGAGGCCCATTTGCTTGGCCTAGCTCTAGACTTGTCAGCTGAGGGGTTGCTAACTCCTGGAGTGGTAGAATGATTTTTACTTATTAAAACAGCTAGTGAAAAATCAAAATAATATATTTTCAGAACTTTATTCTTTAGAAGCCTGATGCCTATACCTTGTGTGTGAGACCAACAAAGCAGCATCAACGACCACACCTCTTGCTACATCTACCTAAAAACTGGGAAAAAGTAAAAAGTTGCCTTTCTCATAGACCATACTCTTGAAGGCCATAGAATAGAATGTTATCTCGCTCAGGTTGCTGAGATACAGGAGCTACTCCAGGGAGATTCACCAGCCCAGCTGTGGAATATCAGTATGTTGTATCCTTCCTGAACATGATTTGTGCAAGAGCCACACAGGCAGGAGGTGGTATCAGTTTCTATTTCTGTTTACTTCACCTACTGCTGCAGAACACAGATGTTCTGCCCCAAGGAGACTAGAAGCCGACCTCAAAAAGTGGAACCCTTTCCTTGTCAAGAAGCCAGTTTTAAATAGATCAGACTGTGGATGCCCCAGGGAGTTGTTGAAAACAGTAGAAAAATCAACTCCCAATTAGTAGAAACTAACAGCTGGATGTGATCCTTATACATACAGAACAGCTATAAGCAGAAAGAGAATGTCAACAAGAGATAGTTAAAGACCATCTGCTAAAACTATGGTAATTCATGGTGGTCAAGAAGACTGACATGCATGCTTAGCTAAGGTTGCATGGCCTGAGGAGCAGCATCACTGTGTATATACGATGTGGGAAATAGAACTCATTGAATTTATCCATGAATTTGTATCCATTGTCTTTAAGAAGGAAAGGTTTTATTTAAACATATCACAATATATCATGTAAGATGTTCAGATAGCAATAACAATTATAAGCTACTTAGAAGAGCAGTAAAGTATAAGCAGCAGAAAATCTAAACCAGTCAGTCCTTCACGTAAAATATATCAGCTAAGACCATCAGGGCAGCCACAATGCATATGTTAAATATCTAAAAGAATCTATGATTAAAGATTATAGACCAAACCATGGAGATTATTTTAAAGGCAATGTGTGTATTCTGTAGGTAAAAGCCAAAATAATCAAAATGGTAAATGATCACAAGAAAGTTCTAATTTCTGGTCCTATATAAGAGGAATATCAATGTTAGTGCTTTTGTTGTTCTGTTTTTGCTCTATTGGTATATAGTCACTGTATACCAATATATAAAAAGGACATTTTCAAACAAGGTTGTAATGTACTTTGAACAGATTTACCCCGATAATTGTCTACCATTCCTTTTTCATCCTCTCTCTTTGATTAGTCTCTTTTATAATTCCCTAGATTGTTTCATTTCTACTCTGATAATAAAATGAACTTACATTATTTCATGGATCTCTCTAGAAGCTAAGGCTAACAATTAAGATATAACACATGTTAGTTTCTCTGATTCTGCAATATCACAAGGCAAACACCCCTCTAACAGTTACAAGCAAATATGGAGACAATAGTAGAGCAAAATAATTTCATGTTAATAAATTCTAGGTTATGAAAGTAAAATGTTTTATTGAGATTTGGTGGAAGCTGAGTTTTAAAACTTCAAGGGACCCAGCTATATTGGCTGCTTCATAGCTTCTGGGCATTTTTATTTTTAATTTCAAAATTTTTCAAAGATAGAAAGATTATACTAGGAAAATTTAAAATTTCAAAAATTTATTTGTTGACAATTTTGCATATTTAAACAATGTATTGTGAACACATTCACCACTCATTACTACCAGATAGACTCCTTTCCTTTCAAATAGCCCCTTTCTTACTTTCACATCTTATTTTTTGTGTAAGTCTTGTTCAGGTAGCCATAGATGCTATGTATCTGTGATTATATTAACTCTGTAAATCTTTTTTTTTCCAGAGCATAGGACCAGAGCCTTGTGCTAACTATGGAAGAGCTCTACCACTGAAGCAAATCTCCATCCCAAGTTCTCTGAGGTTTATCTCATAGAGTTCAATCTGATTCTTAGAGGAAATAAAAGAAAAATCCAAGCCCCAAGCCTCTTCCTGAGACTAAGAGGCCGGCCCCCAGCTCCCATCTTGCCCCGGACTTCCCTTCTGAAGCACAGCTCCCATCTTGCCCAGGACTTCCCTTCTGAAGCACAGAGTTCCCATCCTGCCCCGGACTTGCAATTTGGACAAGAGAGCTCCCATCTGGACAAGAGAGAGAGACTTCCTGAATCTGTCAGCTCTGTCTGAACCAAGTGTGCGGATAAGGCCAGGAACGAACCACAAGGAGATGGGCAGACGTCAAGGCAGAAACACATACAACAAAATGAATAGTAATACACCATCACCAGGCCCTATCCCTCCTCCAACACCTAGACCTGAACATCAGAAATTGGAAGAAGCAGAAGAAAATAGCCTTATGAATGTCATCATGAAGAAGCTAGAGGCTCGTGTAGAGGAAAAGACAAAAAAATGTGAAGAACGCTGTAAACAACTAGAGGAAAGGGCAAACAATTTAGAAGAAATCAAAAAAGTCCTTGAAGAGAACAATAAAATACTGAAAGAAAATCAAGAAAAATCAATGAAACAAATGAAGGAAACAGTCCAAGACCTGAAAAGGGAAATAGAAAAAATGAAGAAGACACAAACAGAGGGAATGCTGGAAATAGAAAATCTGAGAAAACGATTGGCAACTTCAGATGCAAGTATAATCAACAGAATGCAAGAGATGGAAGAGAGGATCTCTAGCGTTGAAGATACAATAGAAGAAATAGATTCATCAGTCAAAGAAAACACTAAAGTCAACAAAGTCATGAACCAAAATGTCCAAGAAATTTGGGACACCATGAAAAGACCAAACCTACGAAAAATAGGGGTAGAAGAAGGAGAAGAATACCAACTCAAGGGCACAGAAAATATATTCAACAAGATCATAGAAGAAAACTTTCCCAACTTAAAGAAGGAAATGCCTATGAAGATACAGGAAGCCTATAGAACACCAAACAGACTAGACCCCCAAAAAAAGTCCCCTCGCCACATAATAATTAAACAATTAAATGTACAGAATAAAGAAAGAATATTAAGAGCAGCAAAGGAAAAAGGCCAAGTGACATATAAAGGCAAACCTATCAGAATAACACCCGATTTCTCAATGGAGACTTTGAAAGCCAGAAGGTCCTGGACAGATGTAATGCAGACATTAAGAGACCATGGATGTCAGCCTAGACTAATATACCCAGCAAAACTTTCAGTCCTCATAGATGGAGTGAACAAGACATTCCATGACAAAGCCAGATTTAAACAATATTTATCCACAAACCCAGGCCTACAGAAAGCACTAGAAGGAAAATTCCAACCTAAGGAAGTCAGATACAACCTCGAAAACACAGGCAATAGATAAAGCCACAGCAGTAGACCCCAACGAAGAAAAGTACACACACATCACCACCAAAAAAATAACAGGAATGAACAATCACTGGACATTAATATCTCTCAATATCAATGGACTTAATTCACCTATAAAAAGACATAGGCTTACAGAATGGATACGAAAGCAGGACCCATCTTTCTGCTGCATACAAGAAACACATCTCAAATTCAAAGATAGACACTACCTAAAAATAAAAGGCTGGGAAAAGACTTTCCAATCAAACGGTCTTAAGAAACAAGCGGGTGTAGCCATCCTGATATCCAGCAAAATAGACTTCAAACTAAAATCAATCAAAAGAGATCAAGAAGGGCATTACATACTCATCACAGGAAAGATCCACCAAGATGAAGTCTCAATTCTGAACATTTATGCCCCAAACACAAGGGCACCCACATATGTAAAAGAAACATTATTAAAGCTTAAATCACATATAAAACCCCACACATTAATAGTGGGAGACCTCAACACCCCACTTTCACCACTGGACAGATCCCCCAAATCGAAACTTAACAGAGAAATAAAGGACTTAATTGATGTCATGACTCAAATGGACTTAATCGACATCTACAGAACATTCCATCCTAACAAAAAAGAATATACCTTCTTCTCAGCACCCCATGGAACCTTCTCTAAAATCGACCACATACTTGGTCACAAAGCAAATCTAAACAGATACAAAACAATTAGAATAACCTCCTGTGTTCTATCAGACCACCATGGTCTAAAGTTGGATTTCAACAACAACAAAAACTACAGAAAACCTACAATCTCATGGAAACTGAACAATACCCACCTGAATTACCAATGGGTTAAGGAAGAAATAAAGAAAGAAATTAAAGACTTCCTAGAGATCAACAAAAATGAAGACACCACATATCCAAACCTATGGGACACTATGAAAGCAGTACTAAGAGGGAAATTCATAGCACTAAACGCCCACATAAATAAGCTGGAGAAATCTCACACTAGTGACTTAACAGCACACCTGAAAGTTCTAGAACAGGAAGAAGCAAAGTCTCCCAGGAAAAATAGATGCCAGGAAATTATCAAAGTGAGAGCTGAAATCAATAAAATAGAAACAAAGAGAACAATACAAAAAATTAATGAAACAAAGAGTTGGTTCTTTGAGAAAATCAACAAGATAGACAAGCCCTTATCCAAACTAACCAAAAGACAGAGAGAGAGCATCCAAATCAACAAAATCAGAAATGAAAAGGGGGACATAACAACAGACATTGAGGAAATCCAGAGAATCATCAGGTCACACTTCAAAAACCTCTATTCCACAAAACTGGAAAACCTAAAAGAAATGGATAATTTTCTGGATAGTTACCACATACCTAAATTAAATCAAGACCAGATAAACTATTTAAATAGTCCAATAACCCCTAACGAAATAGAAACAGTCATTAAAAGTCTCCCAACCAAAAAAAAGCCCAGGACCAGATGGTTTCAGTGCAGAATTCTACCAGATCTTCAAAGAAGAGTTAATACCAATACTCTCTAAATTGTTCCATACAATAGAAACAGAAGGAACATTACCAAACTCCTTCTATGAGGCTACAATTACCCTGATTCCCAAACCAAACAAGGATACAACAAAGAAAGAGAACTACAGACCGATCTCCCTCATGAACATTGATGCAAAAATACTCAATAAAATACTGGCAAACAGACTCCAAGACCACATCAAAACAATTATCCACCATGATCAAGTAGGATTCATTCCAGGGATGCAAGGATGGTTCAACATACGAAAGTCTGTCAATGTGATACACCATATAAACAAACTCAAAGAAAAAAACCACATGATCATCTCACTAGATGCTGAAAAGGCATTTGACAAAATCCAACACCCCTTCATGATAAAGGTCTTGGAGCGATCAGGAATACAGGGAACATACCTAAACATAATAAAGGCAATTTACAGCAAGCCAACAGCCAACATCAAATTAAATGGAGAGAAACTCAAAGCAATTCCACTAAAATCAGGAACGAGGCAAGGCTGTCCGCTCTCCCCATACTTATTCAATATAGGACTTGAAGTTCTAGCCAGAGCAATAAGACAACATAAGGAGATTAAGGGGATACAAATTGGAAAGGAAGAAGTCAAGCTTTCCCTATTTGCAGATGACATGATAGTATACTTGAGCAACCCCAAAGATTCCACCAAGGAACTGATACAGCTTATAAACACCTTCAGCAACATAGCAGGATACAAGATCAACTCCAAAAAATCAGTAGCCCTCCTATATACAATGGACAAAAAAGCGGAGAAGGAAATCAGAGATACATCACCCTTTACTATAGCCATACATGACATAAAATACCTTGGGGTAATACTAACCAAGCAAGTGAAGGACCTATATGACAAGAACTTTAAGTCCCTGAAAAAAGAAATTGAAGAAGATGTCAGAAAATAGAAAGATCTCCCATGCTCATGGATAGGCAGAACTAACATAGTAAAAATGGCAATCTTACCAAAAGCAATCTACAGATTCAATGCAATCCCCATCAAAATACCAACACAATTCTTCACAGACCTGGAAAGAATAATACTCAACTTCATATGGAAAAACAAAAAACCCAGGATAGCCAAAAGAATCCTGTACAATAAAACAACCTCTGGAGGCATCACGATCCCTGACTTCAAGCTGTACTATAGAGCTACAGTAATAAAAACAGCTTGGTACTGGCATAAAAACCGACATGTGGACCAATGGAATCGAATTGAAGACCCTGACATTAATCCGCACACCTATGAACAAATAATTTTTGACAAAGAAGCCAAAAGTGCACAGTGGAAAAAAGAAAGCATCTTCAACAAATGGTGCTGGCAAAACTGGATGTCAACATGTAGAAGGCTGCAAATAGATCCATATCTATCACCATGCACAAAACTTAAGTCCAAGTGGATCAAGGATCTCAACATAAATCCAGCTACTCTGAACCTGCTAGAAGAGAAAGTAGGAAGTAGTCTTGAACACATTGGCATAGGAGACCACTTTCTAAATAGAACACCAGTAGCACAGACACTGAGAGAAACAATCAATCAATGGGACCTCTTGAAACTGAGAAGCTTTTGTAGGGCAAAGGATACGGTCAACAAAGCAAAGCGACAGCCTACAGAATGGGAAAAGATCTTCACCAATCCCACATCTGACAGAGGACTGATATCCAGAATATATAAGGAACTCAAGAAATTAGACATCAAAATGCCCAACAGTCCAATTAAGAAATGGGCTATAGAACTAAACAGAGAATTCTCAACAGAGGAAACTCAAATGGCTGAAAGACATTTAAGGAATTGATCAACATCCCTAATCATCAGGGAAATGCAAATCAAAACAACTCTGAGATACCACCTTACGCCTGTCAGAATGGCTAAGATCAAAAACACTGAAGACACCTTATGCTGGAGAGGATGTGGAGCTAGGAGAACTCTCCTCCACTGCTGGTGGGAATGCAAGCTTGTACAACCACTTTGGAAATCAATATGGCGATTTCTTAGAAAATTGGGAATCCATCTCCCCCAAGATCCAGCTATACCACTCTTGGGCATATACCCAAGGAATGCTCAACCACACCACAAGAGCACTTGTTCAGCTATGTTCATATCAGCGTTGTTTGTAATAGCCAGAACTTGGAAACAACCTAGATGCCCTTCAACTGAAGAATGGATAAACAAAATGTGGTACATATACACAATGGAATACTACTCAGCAGAGAAGAACAATGACATCATGAGGTTTGCAGACAAATGGATGGATCTAGAAAAAATCATCCTGAGTGAGGTATCCCAGACTCAGAAAGACAAACATGGTATGTACTCACTCATAACAGGATACTAGATGTGGAACAAGGATGACTGGACTGCTACTCACATCACCAGGCAGGCTACCTGGAAAACAGGACCCCAAGAAAGACACAGGGATCGCCCAACGACAGAGAAATGGAATGAGATCTACATGAACAGCCTGGACATGAGTGGGGGTAGTGAAGGGCAAGGGTCGAGGGAAAGAGAGCTTGGGTGAGTGGGAGATCCCAGCTGGATCAACAACAGAGAGGGAGAACAAGGAATAGGAGACCATGGTAAATGAAGACCACATGAGAATAGGAAGAAACAAAGTGCTAGAGAGGCCCACAGAAATCCACAAAGATACCCCCACAACAGACTGCTGGCAATGGTCGAGAGACAGTCCGAACTGACCTACTCTGGTGATGGGATGGCCAAACACCCTAATTGTCATGCTAGAAACCTCATCCAACTACTGAGGGATCTGGATGCAGAGATCCATGACTAGGCCCCAGGTGGATCTCTGGGAGTCCAATTAGCGAGAATGAGGAGGGTTTATATGAGCGAGAATTGTTGAGACCAAGGTCGGATAAAGCACAGAGACAAATAGCCAAACAAACGGAAACACATGAAATGTGAACCAATGGCTGAGGGGTCACCAACTGGATCAGGCCCTCTGAGTGGGTGAGACAGTTGATTGGCCTGATCTGTTTGGGAGGCATCCAGGCAGTGGGACCGGGTCCTGTGCTCATTGCATGAGTCGGCTGTTTGAAACCTGGGGCCTATGCAGGGTCCCTTCGCTCGGCCTGGGAGGAGGGGACTGGACCTACCTGGACTGAGTCCACCAGGTTGATCTCAGTCTGTGGGGAAGGCTTTGCCCTGGAGGAGATTGGAATGGGGGGCGGGCTGGGGGGAAGGTGAGGGGGGCGGGAGGGGGAAGAACAAGGGAATCTGTGGCTGATATGTAGAACTGAATTGTATTGCAAAATAAAAATTTAAAAAAAAAGGAAAAAAAAAGAAAAATCCTATATTCTAGCATGGAAGAGTCTGTATTGAAACATCTCAGATCATTTTCCTTTTTTAATAACAAGGTCCACACTCTGGAAATTTTATTTAACCAGAGATTCTACTGCTAGAAAAGTTTGGGTGGCATGACAAAAGAACATTACACAGCCCTAATCCACTCTAGCCATCCTTATCTACCTTAGTGGGTAAGTGAATAAAATCATGTGTCATTTTTGATTAAGAGATAGGCCTACTAGAAGACATGCTCTCTGGTGCAATAGTGGCTCAAACAATCAGTAACCACTCACATTCTGATTGTATTAAAGTCTATAAAATGAAATCCATACCTAGCACTATTACTTTAAAGAACCTGTAGCTCTATAGGTTGTAGACTCTCGGGTAGACTCTACTAGTATTACTTTTCTAAATGGGCATAATATTAAACTGACTCCTAATATTTATCTTTATACTAATCAATCAATGCATCTCTCAACCTTCACATAAGAAGGTTCTATTTATTGCCAGAACTTGCACATAGCATCATGATTACACAACTATTTGATACCATCAATTAATTTATCTCACTGGCAAAGATATGCAGACCTAAATTGTATGAAATAATTGTACCTATATATGTAACACGAATCTTAAATAGTCTTATTAGTTAAAAAAAAACTCTATTCTAGCTATTGGGGTAAATTCTGAAATGTCAGAGACAGAACAAGCCACAGCTTACCTCACCTTGCCAACTTCTCAGCCGATCCTGTTTTCTCAAACTGGAAGCCTCTGTGTCCTCATTTGAACAGATCTCAGCTGAATGGCTGCTAAAAGCCTGAAAGTTTAAAAGCCTCTATTTCCTAATTCTCACACCTTATATACCTTTCTGCTTCCTGCCATCACTTCCTGGGACTAAAAGTGTGTCTTTCACAAGCAAAACATTCCACAGAAATACTCAGAAAAAAATGACTAAGAGACTCTAGACCTATGGGCTGAATATTGATATCTTCTTTAATTTTGCCAAATACAAACAGACTAGATATTATAACTATAATTCTTGCTCGATAACTGTTTTGTTATATGTAATTTTACTATGTTGAAGTTAAAACCTTCCTTTTGAATAGAAACAAAGGGGAAATGATGGGTGATGTTGTTCTGTATGCTGTGAATATGTGTTGCCCTTATTGGTTGATAAATAAAGCTGTTTGGCCAATGGTGAGACAGAAGGTTAGTCAGGACATTCTAACTAGATCGAGAGGGAGGAGAAAGACAGAGCAGGGGAGATGCTGCCAGCCACCACCATGAGAAGCAAGATGTAAAGATACCAGTAAGCCATGAGCCATGTGGCAAAGTATAGATTTATAGAAATGGGTTAATTTAATATGTAAGAGCTAGCTAGGAAAAAGCCTGAGTCATTAGGCCATACAGTTTGTAATTAATATAAGCCTCTGTGTGCTCATTTTGGTATGAATGGTTGTGGGACTGCAGGACCATGGGAGCTGGGCAGGACCAGGAAAACTTCAGCTGCACATGCCTTTGCCAAATAATAAAATACTACGCATACAAAAGAGCAAGAATATTAAAAGCTTCAAGGAAAAATACCAAGCAATATATAAAGGCAGACCTATTAGAATTTTACCTGACTTCTCAATGGAGACTCTAAAAATCAGGAGGGCCTGGACATATGTGCTGTGGACTCTAAGAGACCACAGATACCAGCCCAGACTACTATATCCAGAAAAACTTTCAATCACCATAGATGGAGAAAATAAAATTTTCCATGATAAAGTCAAATTTATAAACATTACCTACTCCCAAATCCAGCCTTACAGAAGGTGCTAGAAGAAAAAAATCCAAACCAAAGAGGTTAACTGCACCCATTAAAACATAGAAAATAATCTTGCACCAGCAAAATCACTAAAAAGCCGGTAAATAGGGAAATCCTGGCGCTAATAAACATTATGAACCAAATGGATCTAGCAAATATTTACAGAACATTTCACCCAAACACAAGAGAATATTCCATCTTCTCAGTACTTTATAGAACTTCCTTCAAAACTGACAACATACTTGGCCACAAAGAAAGTCTCAACAGATACAAGAAAATTGAAATAATTCCCTGAATCTTATCAGACCACCACAAATTAAACCTGGGCATCAATATCAACAGAAACAACAGGAAGCTTACAAACTCATGGAAACTGAACAACTCTCTACTGAATGAAAAATGGGACAAGACAGAAATAAAGAAATTAAAGACTTCCTAGAATTCAATGAAAATGAGTGCACAACATACCCAACCTTATGGGACATAATGAAAGTGGTGCTAAGAGGAAAGTTCATAGCAGTAAGTGCCTTCATGAAGGAGATGATATAATGCAGAGATCCCAGATTAGCAAATTAACAACACACCTAAAAGCTCTAGAACAAAAAGAAGTAATCACATCCAAGAGGCTTAGATGCCAAGAAATAATCAAACTGAGGGCTAGAATCAATAAAATAGAAACAAAGAGAATAATACAAAGAATCAATGGAACAAAGAGTTGGTTCTTTGAGAAAATCAATAAGACAGCTAAACACTTACCCAAATTAACTAAAAGGTGGATAGAGAGTATCCAAATAAGCAAAATCATAAACAAAAATGGGGACATAAAAACAAACACTGGTGTGGTGGCACTTGCCTTTAATCCCAGCACTTGGGAAGCAGAGGCAAGTGGATCTCTGTGAGTTCAAGGACAGCCTGATCTACAAAGCAAGTTCCAGGACAGCCATGGCAGTTACACAGGAAATCCCTGTCTTGAAAAAAAAACAACCAACCAAACAAACAAACATGGAGCAAATAAAAAAAAATGTTAAGGTCATAATTTAAAAACCTGTACTCCATAAAATTAGAAAATCTAAAAGAAATGAATAATTTTCTCTATAGGAACCACTTACCAATGTTAAATCAAGATCAAATAAATAACTAAAATAGAGTTATTACTGCTAATGAAATAGAAGTAGTCATTAAAATCTCCCAATCAAAAAATCCCCGGGCCAGAAGTTTTTAGCACAGAATTTTGTAAGACTTTCAAAAAAGAGTTAACACAAAGAGTCCTCAAATTATTCCACAAAATAGAAACAGAAGAAACATTGTCCAATTCATTTTATGAGGACACAGTTACTCTGATACCCAAACCACATAAAGACTCAAGAAAGAAAGATAATTACAAACCAATTTCCCTTATGAATATAGATGCAAAAAATACTCAGTAAAATATTTGCAAATGGAATCCAAAAGCACATTCAGAGATCATTTACAGTGATCAAGTAGGCTTCATCACAGAGATTCAGGGATGGTTCAATATATGAAAATCAGTAAATGTAATTGACCACATGAACAAACTGAAAGAAAAAGCCACAATCTTTTCTTTAGATGCAGAAAAGGCCTTTGACAAAACCCAACACCCCATCAGGCTAAAAATTCTGGAGATATAGGGATTCAAGGCACATACCTAAACATAATAAAGGCGATTTACAGAAAACCTATAACATCAAATTAAAAGGGAGATACTGCATTTAAAGCAAATCCATTAAAATCAGAAATAAGACAAGGGTGTCCACTCTCTCTTTATCTATTCAGTTTAGAACTTGAAGTTTTGGCTACAGCAACAAGAAAACTGAAGGCGATCGAGGGGATATAAATTGGAAAGAAAGAAGTCAAAGTACTTTTATTTGCAGATGATATGATAGTATAAATAAATGACTCTTAAAAATTCTAGCAGGGAACTCCAACAGCTGATAAATGCTTTCAGTGAAGTGCCTGCACACAAGATTAATGAAAAAAAAATCAGTAGCCCTCCTATATACAAAAAATAAAAAGATTAAGAAGGAATCAGGGAAAATACACCTTTTACAATAGGTACAGATAACATAAAATATCTTAGGATAACTCTAACCAAGCAAGTGAAAGTCCTATATAATAAAAACTTCAAACCTTTGGTGAAAGAAGTTGAAGAAGATATCAGAGGCTGGAAAGATCTCCCATGCTCATGGATTGGTAGGATTAACATAGTGAAAATGGCCATCCTACCAAATGCAGTCTACAGATTCAATGCAATCCCCATTAAAAGTTCAAAACAATTCTTTAGAGATCTTGGAAGAACATTTCTCAATTCCACGTGGAAAAACAAAGAACCCAGGATAGCTAAAACAATCTTGAACAATGAAAGAAATGATAGACATATTACCATTTCTGATTTCAAGTTATACTATGGCGCTATGGTAATAAAAATGGTATGGTATTGATGTAATAACAGACATGGTGATCAATGGCATTGAATTGAAGACCCAGACATAAATCTAAACACATATAGACACTTGATTTTTGGTAAAGATGGCAGAAATACATACTAAAAAAAGACTGCATCTTCAACAAATGGTGCTTTTAGAACTGGTTGTTGGCATGTAGTATAATGCAAATGGATCAATATTAATAACCCTACACAAAACTCAAGTCCAAGTAGATCAAAGACTTCAACATAAAACCAGATAACATTAAGTCTAATAGAAGAGAAAGTGGGGAATATCCTTGAACACACTGGCGCAGGAGAGGAGTTTGTGAATGGAACACCAGTAGTGCAGGCACTAAGTTCAACAACTAATAAATGGGACCTCTTGAAACTAAAGAGCTTCTTGTAAGGCAAAGAACACTGTCAGACAAAGTGGCAGCCTACAAAAACAGAAAAGATTTTTATCAACTCCACATCTGATAGAGGGCTAATATTCAAAATATATTAGGAACTCAAGAAACCAGATATCCAAAAAATAATTCAATTAAAAATGGGGTACATATCTAAACAAAGAATTTCTCCAGGGAATGCTGAAGAATAGTGGAAGAAAGGATTGTAGGAGCTAGAAGGGTCAAGGACACCACAAGAAAACCCACAGTACCAACTAACCTCAGCTCATAGGGGCTCACAGAGACTGAACTGACAATCAGGGAGCCTGCATGGGACTGACCTAAGCCCTCTGCTTATGTGTTATAGTTGTGTAGTTGCTAATCTTATGGGACTCCTAACAGTGGGAGCAGGGTCTATCTTTGACACTTTTGCCAGCTTTTGGGACCCTTTCCCTCATACTGGATTGCCTTGTCCAGCTTTAATATGAGGGTTGGTGCCTAGTCTTATTGAAACTTGATATGCTGTGTTCGGTTGATATCCAGGGAGGCCTGCTCTTTTCTATTAGAAAGAGAGAAGTGGATGGGGATTAGAGGGGTGTTGGGTAGGGAGAGACTAGAAGGAGAGGAGGGAAGAGAAACTGTAGTTGGATGTAAAATAATAATAATAATAATAATAATAATAATAATAATAATAAACCATTTAAAAATAATTCTCAATAGAGGAATCTCAAATGGCTGGGAAATACTTAAAAAAAGTTTAACTACCTGAGCCATCAAAAAATACAAGTCAAAACTATTTTGAGATTTCATCTTATACCTGCCAAATGGCTAAGGTCAATAACACAAGTAACAGTTCATGCTGGTGAGGATGTAGAGCAAGTGGAACACTCCTTGATTACTGTTGAGAGTGCAAATTTTATAGCCACTATAGAAATAAATCAATATAGTTGTTTCCCAGAAGATTGGGAATTGATATGTCTTCAGACCCAGATCGCACACTCTTGAGTATAGGCAGAAGTTTTTGTCCTGCCAGAAGCTCCCAAATAAACACACTGAGGCTTATATTAATTATAAATGCTTTGCCAATAGCTCAGGCTTTTTACTATACAATTCTTACATCTAAATTAACACATATCTCTTATCTACATTCTGCCAAGTGGCTTGGTACCTTTTCTTAGTATGGTATGCTCATGTTGTTTCTCCCTGTGTCTGCTATCTAATCCTTTTACTTTGCCTTTCTTCATCCCAGCATCCTTAGTTTGGTTATCCCACCTATACTTCCTGCCTCGCTAAGGGCCAGTCAATTCTTTATTAACCAATGAGAGTAATATATATTCACAGTGTACAGAAGGATTATTCCACAGCACTTGGGCACATACCCAAAGGATGCTCCAGCCTACCATAAGGACACTGTTCAACCACAATCATTGAGACTTAATTCATAATAGCCAGAAACTGGAAACAACCTAGATATCCTTCAACAGAAGAATGGATAAAGATAATGTAGTACATTTACACAATAGAGTATTACTCAGCTGCTAAAAAAATGACACCATGAAATTTTCAGGAAAATGGATGGAATTAGATAAATTCACCCTGAGTAGGGTAACCCAGACCCAGAAAGATAAATATGGTATGTATTCACTTATAAGTGGAGATTACCTATTAAGTAAATGATAACCAAGCTTCAATCCATAGACTCAGAGAGGTTAGCTAAAGAGGATGGGTCTGAGTATGCATGGATTCCCATGAGAATGGGGAATAGAATAGATTTTACAGGTTGATTGAGGGAACATGGAGACAGGAATGGGAGGAATCTGGTTAGGAGAGAAAGGGATGGCAGGAAAGAGTGTGGGGAGAAACAGCTGAAATTAGAGGTCTTTGGGGGCAGGATGTGGTAACAGTGTAGTAGAAACTTCCTGTAATCTATAAAGGTGATCCTAATGAGGTGTTGAGTCTCGACTGGCCATCTCTGGTAGCCAGGTAAGACTTCCAGTGGCCGGAATTGATTGCACTCAATAGAGTTGTTAGCCAAGGGAGTTCCATGGAAATCCCCAAACAACCCAGGCCTTTGCTAAGACAAAGACTGGTGCTCTCCATCAACTTACATCAAGAACAACACCCAGAAATCCCATTAAACATGGAGAAGTTGAGGTGGTGCCTACTTATAGCCTTCACCCCATGTGCTGTGGAAAAAACCTTCTGTAGACTGTTTGAATATTTGTTGCTATGATTGGATTAATAAACAATCTGACTGGCCAAATAGCTGAACAAGATAATGTTAGGCAGGAAAGCCAAACTGAGAATGATAGGATGAGGAAGGGCAGAGTCAGAGAAGTCACCAGCAGATGCCGGGAGAAGCAAGATGGTCATGCTCAGCTGAGAAAAGGTACCAAGGATAGATAAGAAATATGGGTTAATTTAAATGTAGGAGTTAGGTAGTAACAAGTCTGAGCTATTGGCTGGGCATTTGTAATTAATATCAAGCCTCTGAAAGATTATTTGAGAGCAGCTGCAGGACAAGAAAACTCCATCTACACCTATGTTCTAGTGTCTTTCGTGCTTTAAGGTACTCTGAAGACTACTGAAAGAGAAACGTGGACACCAACCTAGCCACAAAACCTTTGACCTACAATCTGTCCCACTTGAAAAATACGCTAAGGCAATGGATGCAGCCAACCAATATATGATTTGACTTAAGGCCCACTTCAGAAGAAGGAACCCACACCTGACACTGCTTGGGTAACCAAGAACCAGAGACTAGCCCAGAGGTCTAGGGTAAAACCAAACACTATGTGTCTAAAAAAACAAAATTAATAAAATGATATTCTGGTATACTCATAGATAAGTATTTTATCCAGTCATCATTACAGAGGCTTCCTCCAGGAGCAGATGGGAACAGATAAAGAGACCCACAGCCAAACATTATGTGCTAAGAGTCTAAACTGGAGGTCTACATTAAATCCCTCCCCTCAGAGCTCAGGGGATCTTGTGTAAGAGGAGGCAGAAAGATTGTAAAATTCAGAGGGATGTAAGACACAAGGAGAAGATAGTACTCTGAATCAACTAAGCAAGGTGCATACGAGCTGAAGCAGCAAGCATAGGGCCTACATGGGTCAGTATCAGCTCCACTGTGTGTATATTATAGCTGTTTGCTTAGTATTTTTTTATGGGACTCCTGACTGTAAGAATGAGTGGGTCTCTGAAACTTGTGACAGCTCTTGGGACTCTTTCCCTCCTGTTGCATTTCCATGTCCAACTTGGATATGATGGTTTTTGCTTCATCTTATTATATTTTATTTTGTCATGTTTGGTTGCTATCTCTTAGAAGCCTGTCGTTTTCTAATGAGAGACAGAAGCTGAGTGGATTTGGAGGGTAGGTTAAGTGGGGGAGGGACTGGGAAGAGTGAAGGGGGGCTATACTCAGGACATATTATATCAGAAAAGAATCTATTTTCAATTAAAAAAAAACTTTAAATAAATCCCCAAAGAGGATGGATTCACTGTGGAATTCTACCATTGAAATGTTTCAGGTTTGAGGTGAAAATCTGTGTAATAATGAAAGATCTTAAGCTTTAGGTCCATTGTGACGATATTGATACCATGGGAAGGCATCATCACAAAGCTCTGGAATACAGGCACATGTGTCAGAGTTGATATCAATTCTCATAGGTTTCAGCGGAACGTCTTTCATTTTGAAAGAGTGTGTGACCTTAAAAGAGTGGGAGTACTGGTGAGAAGGAACCTGCTTAGTTATACTACATCTATCAGAAAGGGGGTCATCTTGGCCTGTAGAATCTGCTATCATGTATGCAGATGGGTAAGATCTGCAGAGTTTCTGGTCTGGGATATAGCAATCATATCTTAGAGAATTTGCACCAATGCCTTCAAACTACTGCCATCAAGTTCCTTCTGTGCACTCTTTCCTATCTTGATACCAAACCAATGAAGCACAAAAAATAAAGAGAATTATAAAACAATTTCTTCTGTGAACATTCAGGAAATGTTTTCAAGTAGACACTCAGAAATTTGAAGTTGAGTATGGAAAGACATCACTGTAATTTTAGTATTTGGGAGACTGAGGAAGGACTGATTCAAGTTTGAAGCCAGTCTGGGCTGCACAGCGAACTCTAAGCCAGACAGGGTTAGAAAGCAACACTCTATTTCATAACATCTGATATAAATAAACAAATAAAACACAAATTCTTAAAATTAATTCAGTACCACATTAAAAAGATCACATTTCTGAATAAGCTGTTTTTATTCCAGGGATGCAAGGAGGGCTCCATATTTTCAGATTGATAATATATCCCAACGTATAATTAAGAATGAAAATGATGTGAACATTTCAATAGATTCATCAAAGGCCTTTGTAAAATTCAACATTCCTTCATAATAAAATCTCTGTAGATACTATTGATAATAGGAAATATTTCAACATTATAAAGGCCATATATAACATACCAATATGTAAATGGCACTAAATGGAGGAAGAAAACTGAAAGCAGTTTTATTGAACTAGATAAAAATGTTCAATCTCTCCTCTTTTATTCAACATGTTATTTGAATTCATAGCCAAAATAATAATATATAAAAGAGAAAAATAGTCTGGTAATTTATATGCAATGTAACTATTACTTATGTACTTGCATACTTAGAGTAGCTCTTCAAGACAGATATAGCACTTCACCCTTAAGTGCATCACTTCTAGCATTCACGAAGATGTGTTCTAGTAGCAATTTGAAGTTTTATGTATTCACGTATCCTTGGAAAAATCTGTAGCTATAATTACAGGATTTTCACAGAACTCTTGCAGATTGGTTGTTCTGTAACTCCATATAAACAGATGATCTTTGCAAAAGTTATTACCTTGTAGAGTTTGCCATAGAATTCTTCATACAGAATCATCATACCACAACATTATTTTCTAATACTGTAATATCATGTCATTAGCTGTTTTCTGCTGCAGCTCACCTTATATAGGTTTGAATTTTTCCTAGTGTTCTCTCATATCTTTTGTCAGGTTAGACTTATCAAGGATCTTTACGTGTTATTTTTTAAGGTGAAGTAAATAAGTGTTTTCTCAAAAGCACCTGTATTTCAAATCCACATAGTTTGGAAAGGTACCCAATAACTTCTTGAAAATAATTTCTTAAGTCTTTTAATAAACAAAAAACAGAGGCAGATTTGAACCATTGCCAAGACATAAATTTACAAAATTATTAAATATAAAACATCAGGTCGCCGGGCGTTGGTGGCGCACGCCTTTAATCCCAGCACTCAGGAGGCAGAGCCAGGCGGATCTCTGTGAGTTCAGGCCAACCTGGGCTACCAAGTGAGTTCCAGGAAAAGGCGCACAGCTACACAGAGAAACCCTTTCTCGAAAAAAAAAAAAAAAAAAAAAAAAACACAGGTCAATAAAGTAAAGGCGCTGGCCTGTGTTTTGTTAAACCAAAGGACTTAGATATTTCTTGAAGAGATTTTTTTATTAATATGAAATAGCATTTTCATTTACCAATTCAAGTGATTCAAGCTACTCATTATAATTTATTTGTAAATGTTATTTGCATATTTTCCTTTTGAGAGAAAGTATATTATTGTTATTGTCATGCTTTTTCATTAGGCCATGTGAAAAACTAAGGAAACAAACAAGACAAAATATCTTGCACAATGTATGCTCAGGTCAGTACTTCCCTTAGGAATTCATATTTTCTCTTACAATCCTAGAGAAGTCTTTCTTGATATTCAGATGATTATCTCTATCATAAAGGAAGCATTTAATGATATTCATTAAAATCTATTTGGCAATACAAAAATCCATTTAGGCAGTTTACAAAACTTGAAGAGTAAATAACTGATGTGTTAAACAATTTTAAAACATACCAATCCAGTTTATTAATATGAACATTATTTGAAATACATCTCTCCCAAAGCAGATATTATTTTATTTGTCATATAGTTTGGAAGCAAATAGATTTTGTTAAAACTTTATTTAGGTATCCAGTTTTTGTAAGTACTGAACAGAAAGAGGCGTGCTCTGACTGGGAAGAGAAGTGAGCAAAGTAAGACATAGACAAAACCAGTTTTATAAGCATACAACTCTGTCTAAAGGTCAAGACATTCACCTAAGTCAGCTGAAAATTTTCAGAAGTGTAGCAAAATCTCATCTTTGTTTTATGGAAAACACATTTTCTATTTCCTTAGATTCTCAAGGAAAAAGGTGAACATGTTTCATTAGAATAGACAGTTAAAATGCTCTATTTCTTTGACCTTTAAAATATTTTCAACTGTGAACAGCTGGCCATTCTGCCCCTTTCCCAGAGGCTGCTTAGACTGTAAACAGGAGGCAAAGTAGAATTGCAGCCAATCTAATTATGGAGTATTGAAAAGGTCAAAGCATTGCCCTGGGCTACAAAATAGTAAGATCTTCATTTAAAAGAATGCCAAACGTCCTAGCTACTCAATGAAATAGCAGCAATTTATATTTCTTATAAAATTAGTAGTGGGAAGCTTTTCCCATACATAAATTTCTGATCTACAAAAAAATGTTACGTTTTTGCTCAGAACTGTCCAGAAAAGCAGTATAATGTGGATTGTGGCAGTATATTCTTGTAGTTTAGTACACTATATCTCATGCAGACTATAGCATTTCAGTTAGATTTTAGTCAGTATTATAGAAGCTTTGAGTATCACAAAAAATACATTTATGTGAGAGTTAGATATTAGGTATCGGTAGTGGTGAAAATTTTTTCGGATTTTGTCTGTTTCATGGCATGCCTGAAGTCACTTAATCATCAAGGCCAATACTTGAGTAAAAACTTGGATGTGTCACAAGGAAACCAGGGAAAAAATAAAACCCATGAGGAAAATGGAGCTGATGACAAAGGGAAATGGCAAAATCATGTGTCTTCTATCACCTTTCCTGAGTAATACACTTAAGACACAGGATAAACTGATGATGCTCTTGCTATGGAAATACACATGTTTGGCTCTAAACTGAAGAAAAGGTGAAGATGGGGATCTCAGGGACATGGTAGTGCTGTGGAAATAACTGTTACCCTATGACTATAAGATTGTCCAGTGGATAACCAATAACATGCACAAACAGCTCCAGGACCTAGCACCATATACCAACTTTTGGAATGTAATGGTTAACATTTTATTTCTACTGTCCATATTTAGTGCATAGTGCTCTTATATAAACCTAAGTTCAAACATACAGGTTTTTAAATTTACTACAAGATACAGTTCCTAGATGGAAACATTTTTTAACTGAGTTTGAGGAAGCCTATAAAATTTTTATGTACTATATTATATAATGAGTAATTTGGAACATCACATGGATGCCTCTGGCATTGCCTAGATTCTGTTCTCTAATTTGTAGGACAAATAAGAACTAGGTGTTTTACTAGGAAGGGGTATGTGAGAAGCATTCTGTTAAAAAGTTAAGCAACTAGGTTTAAACAAAATGATATAATTCCCAATGTTAAAAATAGCAAAAGCCAGGTTAAATCTACTAATTCTGGCTGTTGCATCCTGCAGGAATCCCCATGGTGAAGTCTGTACTGATAGATAACCAGTGGGTTTGTATTTAATGAGAAATGTGCTCACTAGAATCAACAGGAGTATTTGGAGCAGATTCCCTCAGGGGGACATCTTAGTTATACTATTGGAAATCCCTAGCAACCAATCAACTTGGCAGTTTGAAAAGATTCTTTTTTTTTAATTTGGAATTGGACCTTAAATAGCCCTTATAAATCTTTTTATAATGTCCTAATTTCATCAAATTGTTCACAGTCCAGGCCTAGCTTAGGGGATTTTACTTTTTTGAGTTTGACTCGGTTATCTTCTTATACAAATGTTATTTATGTCCATAT
Organism: Peromyscus eremicus; assembly: GCF_949786415.1. NCBI lineage: Eukaryota > Metazoa > Chordata > Mammalia > Rodentia > Cricetidae > Peromyscus > Peromyscus eremicus. The sequence goes on along the minus strand of NC_081439.1, from coordinate 102,833,568 downwards.
TTTAGTAAGTATCATGTATGTCTAATAGTGCTATCAATGTCACAAAAGGGCACATGAACACTTTATACTGTAGTATATGAAAAACACAATATTTGTCCCCATTTTAGTAAGTGACATTGGAAGGAGTTAGAAATGACCAGTCTGGCTGGTATCCATACAGTTATTTTCAGGCGAATTTGAACTTCCTGGTCATGTTCATTAAAAGAAAAATAGATCATAGCCCATAGCAAACCAGTGGGTGATCAATTCATCAAGTTAATTACACTAGACTAAATTAGAGTGACTTAGGTAATGCACGATATGTTTTCTTTGATTAAAGGCCCACAAAATACTCTGATAACTATTAGAATAACTATAGTATAGCCATCTCCATCATTCTATAGAGAGCCCTATTGTATCAGCTTTTATTTCTAAACTCTGCCATTGCTGAAGGGCAGCATCCCTTCTGCATAAAAAATGAATTATTCTTGTTTACTACATATTATGTTTGTTGTAAACATCTGACTCAGCTTAATGACAATGTTACAGGATTGTCCTTCAATCACACATTATCATATGACTAGGATCAAGATGCAAAACCTTCAGCATCTATACTATTACTGTACGTGATAAATGAAATGACTGTGTTGACACAAGCCATTGAATTGATTAAAGGTTAAGGATGCAGACATATAATTTCTGAAGAGGTATTAGTAGCCCCAAATATGTTACACTATAAGAGCTAATGAATTATTGTGGTTGTATTTGAATGGTAGAACACTTGACAAGCTTTCATAATACTCTGTTTTCAATCACTTGCCATGCAATGAAATATTTAATGAGTAGAAACAAGCCAATGTATAGAAGATAGAGTATGTATGTGTATGTAGAATATGTATGGGCCAACTCCAAATTGTTCCATTTGAATGTGAGAGAGTAGCATATTTGTAACATTCCAGCTATCTAGAAGTTATTTCAAGGACTGGTTTCTATCTTGCTTAAGTATGATTAATCATAGGCTGGGAAATGTGGTAGCTGTTGATGATGACAGTCACACTGAGTCTATAGTCCTACAAATGCCAGAAGCAAGATTTAGAGTAGATATCAAATAAATCATCAAAAGTTCTGTAGAGGAGCTTAATGAGTTAGGATAAACTAAGGCATTCAAAAGTAGACATGCATACAAGGTAATTGCTACATACAGATACTGACTGAAGCCACATGCATGATAAAGAAAGACCCAGAAACTTAAAAACAAGTCACAGTAATCAATGAAGTACTTTTTTATAACTATAATGTTCTGCAATAATCAAAAGAATTTTGATTTTTCATTAAAAATTCTAAATTTTAAACAGTAAATCTAAAGGTATAGAAAGAAATAAAAATAAAATTAATTTATGGTCATGCTAAGGGAGCAGATATACATGATATACTGGACAACCACTATAAAACAATTTTATGAATACTATGCATTAACTAAAAATAAACAAAGAAACTAAGAGAAGGCAATACAGTAATATATAAACTAAAAGAGAATACTAGCAAAGGGATATGGAATACAAATAATAGAAATTATAGAAATAACATATAGAATAAGTGAATAGAAACATCCAATACAGAGCTTTAAACACATATTTGACCAAGCAAAACTCAGGAGTCAGTAAACTTCAACAATAGACACATGAAGTATGAGGAGAATGATTAAGAAAGAAGGAAAGTCATGTAGCCCAAGAGACATGAAGACAATCAACAAGTAGACCAGCTCATGTACTACAGGAATCTATGGAAGAAAATAAGACAGTTCAATTGATTCAATTATCCCCAAATCACCAAATTTAATTAAATACATCAGTCTCCAAATACAAAGGGTTTTAAAACATCCAACTAGCACAAGTAAAAAGAGTTACACCAAGACATAAAGCAAAGATAGCAAAGACAAAACAAGAATCTTAAGGCTAATGAGATAAATATGGCTTGTCACGCACAAGGAATTCTCAATGAAATTTATCACAAAATTTATCAGAAGAAACTTTCAAGGCTTTTACAAAAGGCAACCTCATATATGTATTATATGTACACATATATATTATATATGTATGTGTGTATATATATAAATATACATATTTTTTCCTTCAAATAAATGACAGATTTACAAAATTCAAGAGAACTCAACTAACCACATGTAGATAATCCCTGACAGGAATTATTGGAATCTAAACTATAATCAAGATAATTTTTGTACTCATGATGCCAAAACTTTCTTCCTTTTGACTTTAGATCCTGTCTACTTGACCAGCAGTATTAACCATCCCAGATTGCAAATAATTTGTTTCAAAAGACAGAATAAGTAATGAGTCAATAAGACTGTAAACTCCAGAGTAGGTCAATTCGGACTGTCTCTCGACCATTGCCAGCAGTCTGTTGTGGGGTATCTTTGTGGATTTCGGTGGGCCTCTCTAGCACTTTGTTTCTTCCTATTCTCATGTGGTCTTCATTTACCATGGTCTCGTATTCCTTGTTCTCCCTCTCTGTTGTTGATCCAGCTGGGATCTCCCACTCACCCAAGCTCTCTTTCCCTTGACCCTCGCCCTTCACTACCCTCACTCATGTCCAGGCTGTTCATGTAGATCTCATTCCATTTCTCTGTCATTGGGCGATCCCTGTGTCTTTCTTGGGGTCCTGTTTTCCAGGTAGCCTGCCTGGTGATGTGAGTAGCAGTCCAGTCATCCTTGTTCCACATCTAGTATCCTGTCTGGTGATGGGATGGCCAAACACCCTAATTGTCGTGCTAGAAACCTCATCCAACTACTGAGGGATCTGGATGCAGAGATCCATGACTAGGCCCCAGGTGGATCTCTGGGAGTCCAATTAGCGAGAATGAGGAGGGTTTATATGAGAGAGAATTGTTGAGACCAAGGTCGGATAAAGCACAGAGACAAATAGCCAAACAAACGGAAACACATGAAATATGAACCAATGGCTGAGGGGTCACCAACTGGATCAGGCCCTCTGAGTGGGTGAGACAGTTGATTGGCCTGATCTGTTTGGGAGGCATCCAGGCAGTGGCACCGGGTCCTGTGCTCATTGCATGAGTTGGCTGTTTGAAACCTGGGGCCTATGCAGGGTCCCTTGGCTCGGCCTGGGAGGAGGGGACTGGACCTACCTGGACTGAGTCCACCAGGTTGATCTCAGTCTGTGGGGAAGGCTTTGCCCTGGAGGAGATTGGAATGGGGGGCGGGCTGGGGGGAAGGTGAGGGGGGCGGGAGGGGGGAGAACAAGGGAATCTGTGCCTGTATGTAGAACTTAATTGTATTGCAAAATAAAAATTAAAAAAAAGACTGTAAACTCATTAAGAAAATATAATAGAGACATCCAATTAAAGCTGAGCATTCCAAAGGTATCAGTAACAAAATTTCCTCAGCTTGGTGTGGGACTTCATGCTCACATTCTTTTTTTCACGCTGGGGTTTTGTATAGTTTGAGCTTCAACAGATCTTGTGCATGCTTTTACAACCATGGTGAGTCCATATCTGCAGCTGCACTGTTCTGTCTGAACAACATGGTTTCCTTGTAGTCTATGGTAGTTTGAAAGAAAATGGCTCCCAAAGGTTTGACACTATTAGGAAGTGTGGCCTTGTTGGAGGAAGTGTGGCATTGTTGGAGGAAGTGCATCACTGTGGAGGAGTGTTTTGAGGTCTCATATATGCTCAAGTCATGCCCATTGAGACAGACCACTTCCTGTTGCCTGCAAGTCAAGATGGAGGACACTTGGCTACAGCTTTAGCACTGTGTCTTCCTGAATGCTACCATGTTGCACCATGATGACAATAGACTAAACCTCTGAAAACTTAAGCCACCTCAATTAAGTGTTTTTTCCTTTATAAAAGTACCATGATCATGGTGTCTCTTCACAGCAATAGAAACCCTAACTAAGGCATAGTCAGTCACGATTTCTGGTTCTTACAATCTTTGTGATCCATCCTCCATGATGATCCTTGAGTATTGAGAGGAGGGGTTGTAATATAAATGTCCCATTTAGGGCTGAGCATTGCGTAGATTCTTATTCTCTCTACTTAATCAATTATGGGTCTCTATACTAATTGCTATCTATTGCCTCAATACGCTTTTCTAATGAAGAATGAGAAATGCAATAATCTATGGGTGAAAAAAAACCATATAAAGATATAATACTTATAAACACATACCACAAGGGCACTTGCTCAGCTATGTTCATAGCAGCATTGTTTGTAATAGTCAGAACCTGGAAACAACCTAGATGCCCTTCAACTGAAGAATGGATAAATAAAATGTGGTACATATACACAATGGAATACTACTCAGCAGAGAAAAACATTGACATCATGAGGTTTGCAGGCAAATGGATGGATCTAGAAAAAATCATCCTGAGTGAGGTAACCCAGATTCAGAAAGACAAACATGGTATGTACTCACTCATAGGAGGATACTAGATGTAAAACAAGGATGACTAGACTGCTACTCGCATCACCAGGGAGGCTACCTAGAAAACAGGACCCCAAGAAAGACACAGGGATGGCCCAATGACAGAGAAATGGATGAGATCTACATGAACAACATGGACGTGAGTGGGGGTAATGAAGGGCAAGGGTCGAGAGAAAGAGAGCTTAGGGGAGCAGGAAATCCCAGCTGGATCAAGAACAGAGAGGGAGAACAAGGAAAAAGAGACTATGATAAATGAAGACCACATGAGAATAGGAAGAAGCAAAGTGCTAGAGAGGCTCACAGAAATCCACAAAGATACCCCCACAATAGACTGCTGGCAATGGTCGAGAGACAGCCCGAACTGACCTACTCTGGTGATGGGATGGCCAAACACCCTAATTGTCATGCTAGAAACCCCATCCAATGACTGAGGGAATCGGATGCAGAGATCCACGGCCAGGCCCCAGGTGGAGCTACAGGAGTCCAATTGGCGAGAAAGAGGAGGGTTTGTATGAGCGAGAATTGTTGAGACCAAGGTTGGATAAAGCACAGGGACAAATAGCCAAACGAATGGAAACACATGAGCTATGAACCAATAGCTGAGGAGCCCCCAACTGGATCAGGCCCTCTGGATAAGTGAGACAGTTCATTAGCTTGATCTGTTTGGGAGGCATCCAGGCAGTGGGACTGGGTCCTGTACTCAGTGCATGAGTTGGCTGTTTGAAACCTGGGGCTTATGCAGGGACACCTGGCTCAGCCTGGGAGGAGGGGACTGGACCTGCCTGGACTGAATCTACCAGGTTAACTCAATCCCCAGGGGAGTCTTTGCCCTGAAGGAGATGGGAATAGGGGGTGAGCTGGGGGGAAGGCGGGAGGGGGGAGAACAAGGGAATCCGTGGCTGATATGTAAAATTAAATTAAATTATAAAATAAAAAAATTCAAAGAAAAAATACTTATAAACATACACACAGAAAACAGATCTCCCAAAGGCAGGGCACAAATAGTTAGGAAAATTACAGGGCTAATAAAAGACATTTTTGGTGGTATGTGCTGTCTTTAGTATCTGATTCTACATAATGGATCAAGCAACCAGACACAAAATCAAGAAACAATTAAGGACATGAAAAAATACTCTAATATTTTCTAAATTAGCATTCAAGGTAATGGGATTCACTGTGTTCAATTATATATTATATTATACATTATATACATATATGCATGTACACACACATGTTCACTCTGTCACCTTTATGCTTTATGCCTGGGTGCCTTTCAGTAAAAACAGAAAAGTAGAATAAATCACAGAAAGAAATAAGGATGTTTAAATATACACTGTCATAGGAGAAAAAAACAGAATGAAGAGAAAGTAGAAAGCTTACAGTTGTGGTGACGTTAAAAGAACAAATATCTGGATTGTTAAGGACTATGAAGACCATGAAAATGCACGAAAGGTAGAAATTTTATTTAAAAACTTCTCAAATCGGGGATGTGGGTAGCTTGGGGAAGAGGGCTGGAGGTGGGAGGAGGGAGGAGCGGGGGTCTGTGGATAGCATGTGGAGTGAGTAGAAAATTTCTTCATAAAGAAAAAAACCCTCAAAACTAGAGAAAAATGTCAATATCCAGGCATGGAAAGATCATATCGCAAATCACATTGAACTCAATCAAGCCCATTTAAAATCAGTCTCTCAAAGGTGAAGATAAGAATCTTAATTAAGAGGAGAGAAATAAATTGCTCATAAGTGTGTCTCAGTTCTAATGACAGAAGAATTCTCAGAAGTAACATTACAGGCCACAATGAAGTATTGAGGAAAAAAAATACCTGGCTCCTAGCTCCAAACCTTCAGATGTGGATGTATAAACTATGAGAACTGAGAAAGCAAAATAGAACCACTGACAGGAAAGGGAATTGGTAGGCAATAAAGAAGGGAATACCAGGGTACAAGTAATCTCATCAGGGGCAATGGAAAAGGGGTACTGTTCACTGAAGGGGGGTGGAGGTAAATACATAAGGAGGTGGGTAGAAGGTAAAGGAGAACAGCCAAATACAATTGATCTGGTCAGAGATAATGAAGGGGGGCTCTGTAGGGAAAGGGGTGGGAGGTGATTGCAGTGGAAGAAGGTAGGTAAAATAACAACATGTATGACTTAAAAAGCCACAAGGAATCATACTATTTACTTTAAAAAGCCTATAATGCACTTAATTCCGTGGATAAATATACATGTATAGATATAAAAAAACTTTTCTCATCTGGGCAGACAGCACTCCTTCCAAGATACAGAGACCACCTAACAAAAATCCCAGTACCAGACATGAGAAGCTGTGTTCTGAATTGTTGGCAAGGTCTGTCTGAGAGACACACTAAACATACAGCTTATTTCTTCTGCCCTTGTTTACACCCTAGAAGTGGAAGTTAAGTCCACGTTGCTGAAGACACCACAGCTTCAGAAACAGGGCTGACAGGCCCCTGAGCTAGAACTGGCCTTAATGCTCCCTCTCTGAAGACTTTCATGGTACCAGAATGCAGCATGCCATCTTCCAAAGGAGGAAGGCAATCAAGAGTCCCATTCAGCTATGAAACCTATGAATCACATTAATGGCCAGCACAGCATGATAACCCTATAGGCCCAGTAGTGAAAAACATATCTTGGTGGTAATTAACTGGTTTTTAATTGCACTTTAGATCCAATCAACTAAAGGGATATCATGCCTGTTACTAGAAACCTAGCTAACTATTCAGTGCTGGTGAAGTCATGCTTATTGGAGGAGAATCTATGACGACTAATTCACTAGACTAAGATAATCCCTAACCATCTATCCTTTACCCACAGATAAGTGTAGTTTTCATCCCTCATCAAGGAAACTTCTCTGTGCAGCAGATACCATTACAGAAAACCACAACCAATCTATATGCAGATGGCAGAGCTCAGTCACAATGGATAAATCTACAAAACAGTCCCCCACCTAAGGCTCAGGGAACATTGTGGAAAAGGGTACAGAAAGATTGTAAGAAAAAGTTGATTGGTGGCTTTGCTGTGAGTCTGTGTCTCCTAGCAACATCAGAAGCTATACCAGTAAAGTCTCAACAATTTGATGGGCTAAATGGGGGCTGAACAAGGAGGACATCAAAAAACATGCCAAATTGCGTGGATGAAAGCCCACAAATCTTCGACCTTACACAAAAAAACTGCAAGGAACTGAGTTCCCCAGAGAAAAGTACAACAATTGGTTGTCCAGTGCCAAACAGTCAGCCCGTAAAGCTTATACACACAAAACATTATATGGACATGACAGGCTATATTTTGGAATGTATTTGTCCATAAAATACATACATGCATGTTAATAACAACTTATATTTAACATTAATTTGAAGGTAAGTAAGGAGGGTTATGTGGGACAGTCTGAAGGGAAGGGAGAAATGTAATTAAAATGTAATCTTAAAATAATGAAGGAGAAATCAGGAGACTCACAGAAAAACAAAAGCTGAGAGAATATATGTTTGTGAGACCTATATTACAGGAAATAATAAAGTTAGTACATTAAGAAAATATGAAGGCCGGGCGGTGGTGGTGCACGCCTTTAATCCCAGCACTCGGGAGGCAGAGCCACATGGATCTCTGTGAGTTCGAGGCCAGCCTGGGCTACCAAGTGAGTTCCAGGAAAGGCGCAAAGCTACACAGAGAAACCCTGTCTCGAAAAACCAAAAAAAAAAAAAAAAAAAAAAAAGAAAATATGAAAAATGATAAAACACATATGCAAACAAAATATTAAATGCTCAAATATTATAACATGACAAATCATTCATATATTAATTGTGTAGCTTAAAAAACTAAATGACAAAATAAAAAACAATATATTAAGACATAATATTGATAATATATAAAATGGGATATTAATTTAAAATGTAGAGAGAGTTGACATGAAATGGTTTTGTTTTCTGTGGTGATATTTTATCTGTGTACCCCAATAAAGCTTATCTGAGGGTCAGAGGAAAAAGCCAGCCACTATATCAAATATAGAAGTCAGTTAATGGTAACACATTTGGGAGGCAGAGATCCACCAGGATCTCTGTGAGATCAAGGCCACACAGAGAAACAGAGCCAGGCACGGTGACACATGCCTTTAATTCCAACACTAACCATAGAGGTCTGGATGTCTGTACAGATAGACAGGAAGTGATGTAGCTGGGCAGAGAGAGGAAATGAGATGGCAGAACAGAAAGGCATATAGGAGTGGGTATACAGGAAGTAGGTCTCTGGAGACTGAGGCCTGGTAAGGTGAAGTTGGCTGTGGATTTTCCTATTCCTCTGATCTCTCAGGTTTTAACCCCAATATCTGGGTGTGGGTTTTTTTTTTATTAATAAGAGCATTTAGCAATTCATCTACAGTTATCTCATCCTTTTAAAGGTTTATTTTATTGTACTTGCCATTATGTTATATCATTTAAAACTAGCTTGGTTTAATCAAATCTGTTTTTCTAAGCATAATGGTAGCTATGAAACAAAATTCTATTTTTTATCAAACCCCAAATAGTAAGCACATAATTAAAGCACACTGGTAAAACCAAATCAATTAGCCACAATGAGATTCCTTAAAAGATGTGAAAAAGACAGAAAACCCAATAAATCTAGAAAATAATTCATAAAATGATTATAGAAAGATATTACCAGTTCTATGGGGGCTCCTCAGCTATTGGTTCATAGTTCATGTGTTTCCACTAGTTTGGCTATTTGTCCCTGTGCTTTTTCCAATCATGGTCTCGATATCTCTTGCTCATATAGTCTCTCCTCTCTCTCACCAATTGGATTCCCGGAGCTCCACCTGGGGCTTGGCCATGGATCTCTGCATCTGCTTCCATCAGTCAATGGATGAGAGTTCTATCACAACAGTTAGGGTGTTTGGCCATCTGATCACCAGAGTACTGAATCAGGCCCTCTGGATAAGTGAGACAGTTGATTAGCTTGAACTATTTAGGAGGCCCCCAGGCAGTGGGACCGGGACCTGTCCTTAGTGCATGAGCTGGCTTTCTGGAACCTAGGGCCTATGCTGAGACATTTTGCTCAGCCTGGGTGCAGGGAAGAGGTGACTGGACCTGCCTCAACTGAATCTACCAGGCCAAGCTGAATCCCCAGGGGAGACCTTGCCTTGGAGGAGGTGGGAATGGGTGGAGGATTGGGGGGAAGGCTGGGGGATGGGAGGAGGGAGGACAGGGGAATCTGTGGCTGATATGTAAAATTAAATTAATTAATTAATTTTTTTTTTGGTTTTTCGAGACAGGGTTTATCTGTGTAGCTTTGCGCCTTTCCTGGAACTCACTTGGTAGCCCAAGCTGGCCTCGAACTCATAGAGATCCGTGTGGCTCTGCCTCCCGAGTGCTGGGATTAAAGGCGTGCGCCACCACCGCCCGGCAAATTAAATTAATTTTAAAATAAAAAAGAAAGATATTACCAATTTAAAATTACCCAAAATATTAATGGACTAATCCTTTGAATAGGATGTTTAAATGGATAACATTCAAAATCCAACCATATGTCTCTTAGAAGAAATGTACTTCCTTTCTACAGAAATACACCAATGTTAAGTAAAAGTGTCTATTTACATGACATTTTTTCTACTCAGTAAATGAATCAGTACAAGGATTATAGTCTCATTGCCTATAAACAGGAAAATGCAGTGTCTTCCTACAAGAATTAAAGCAATTCTTGAAAACACTTTCCAATTTAGAACCACACCACATTTCTGTGATGACTTCCATACATGATATCTATACATGTATAGAATCTTATTACTGATGGTTTAAAACATTTTTAAGTGTTATTTTCCTTTCAAAAACATCATACCATATGTATGTTCTTGTTTCCCCTTTTCCCATCTCTTCCCAGATCCTCCCCACTTCATATCTACCCAGTGTTATATTCTCTCTCTCTCTGGATCTTTAAAATCCCACCAAAAAAATTGAAACAAACAAACAAGCAAACCAAACAAATGAGATAAAATGCTAAAATAAAACAAGAAATGCACAAAAACAAAACCACAGACTCTGTTTTGTGTTGGCCAACTACTCCTAAAGTGTAGTTGATATATCCAGTGACACTTTGTTGAAGAAAAATGATTTTTTTCCTATGCCACCGGCTATCAATTGCAAATAGTTTTTTGGTAATGGAGTTGTGTCTACTTTCTCTCAGTGTTGGGACCTATCTGGCTTGAACCTGTGCAGGTCCTGTGTGTGCTGTCACAGTCTCTGTGATTTCATAGGTACATCAGTCCTGTTGGGTCTGGAAGACACTGTTTCCTTGGAGAGTCATCCACTACCTTTGGCTCTTACAAACTTTTATTCTCCTCTTCCACAAAAATTCCTTCAAGGAAGAAATTTGTTGAAGACATCCCATTTAGGACTGAGTCTCTCACTCTCTGTGTGTTGTCCAGTTGTGGATATTAATAATAAGACTTGGATATAAAATAAAAGGACAGACCCCACTCTTTTGGTTATTTTCATCTCCTTTATATTTGAGATTATAATATAATTAGATAATTTATTCCTTTCCTTTTCTCATTCCACACCCTATATATCTCTTCTTGTTCCCTTTCAAATTCATGACCTTTGTTTTCATTAATTGTTGTTACATACATATATTTATAAGTACATGCATATGTTCTTAATACATAAATAAACATGCTCAATCTGTATAATGTAACTTTTATGTACATATTTCCAGGGCTGACAATTTGGTAATGGATAAACAATTGGTGTGCTGTAGCAGGCTTTCTTTTGGGTCACCAACCAGCTCCCAAATCATGACAGGGAGACTTGTTATTAGGTATAAATTCTCAGCCTTATCTAATGCTTGTCCCACTAGCTCTTATAATTTAACCTGTTTCTCTTCATCTACATTTTACTTCAGGGCTTTTTACGCTTCTTTTATTCTGTATGTCCTACTTTCTCTGCTTCTTCCTTGTCTGGTTGGCTGGTGACTGCCTGGCTGGCTGGCCTAGGGCATCTCCTTCTCTTTCTCACTTGTTCTTTTCTCTTGAGCCTCGATTCCTCGTCCTCCTTATTCTCTCTGTCCACCATCTCCAACTATCCCTCCACTGCCTTCCTATTGGCCATTCAGCTTTTTATTAGACCCATCAAGTGACTTAGGCAGGCAGAGCAACACATTTTTTACATCTTTAAACAAGTGCAGCATAAACAAATGCAACACACCTTTATATTGTTAAACAGTTATTCTGCAGCAATAAGAAATGCAACACACCTTTACATAATTAAAGTAATATTCCACAACAATGTTTTTTCTGGAGAAGACATTTTCTTCTACTCTCAGTATTCCTTACTTGCTTGCCATTTTTTGTGTGTGGGGTTGAGATCTGTTGGGCTTCCCCCTGCCCATTTAGTATGCCTATTGTCCTTGTTCATTTCATGTTGGTGAGATCTTATGAATGCTGTATTCTATCTGATCTTTCATGAATGAAAATGTCTTATTTGAAATATTAATGTTCCTAGATTATATACTAAATTTTACAGTACATTTTGTTGTTTCACCTTCCTCATTAATAAACATATAGTGCAAACATTCACCAGAGAGTGAATTAGTGTTGCTTTGTTCTATATTAATACACATGCATGAAACTTTGCTGATACAGGATGTATCTGACTCTAATTTTACATTCACAAAAATCTGAGAGAAAATTAATTATGAAAAAAGGAAGAGGGACATAATAGCCATTGGTATTTCATGCTTATCTATTGTCTGTGAAAAAGATGTATTCTCCAAATGATGTCTATTGAATCTTGGTGTTCAATTGAAAATTTACATTGGTTCAATTTGATATAAAACACACATTTTTTTCATAACGAAGAGTTATGAAACTGGTATTTGATTAATTGGCATAACACAAGTTATTTATTTATTTTGGAAATTGGGTCTCATTTAGTCTAAACTGGTCTTGGATTTGTTATGTAGCCAATGGCAACCTAAACTCCTGATGCTCCTGCCTCTATGACCTAGCTGTGAGATTACAGGTATGCACCACAATGCTGGGAGACTCTCATTTACTTTCAATAGCTCTATGTTCTAATATAACATATCTCCAAGCATCAATAACTTTCCAGTATGTTTTAAAATAGTAAACAGCTTTAATATAACTCTGGCATTCAGTTTTATTATATAATGTCACTAATTCAAATTCTCATTCCTCTAAGATCATATAATCTGCTCAATGAAATTAGATAGAATATATGTGAATATATATTAGAAGTCTATTGTATGATATATTTCACCCTGCCAGTCTGGAGAATGTAATAACACAAATTTGTGGTTGTTATTGTGCCCACCTCCAGCACAGGCCACTTGCAGTTCTCCTACAACTGGTCCACACCTGCCACCCATCTCACCATGGATGGTCATAGTGCAGGATCTTGAAGGCAGGAACTGATGCAGAAAGCATGGAAAGGTGTTGTTCTCATGGCTTGCTTCTCATGGCTTGCTCAGCCTGTTTTCTTATAGAACCCAGGACCACCAGCCCAGGGATGGCACTACCCACCATGGGCGCCTCCTCCATTGATCACTAATTGAGAAAATGCCTTATAGCTAGATCTCATGGAGGCTAGATTGTGTCAAGTTGACACATAAAACCAGCCAGTACACTCCTCTTGTGATCTTCTGCTTCATTATGGACTGTCTGGCACCAGGGAGTGTTAATCATGTTCTATTTAATTTTCTCTTACTGTGACAAACACCATAACCAAAAACAACCTAGAAAATGAAAGGGTTCATTTAATATTACATCCTAAAGTCCATTGTGAAGGGAATATAGGACAGAAACTCAAGGCAGGAACTGAAACAGATGCTTGGAAGGAGTGTTGATTAATCACTTGATGCTCATGTTTTATTTAGCCAGCTATCTTATACCATCAAGGGGGACCACCATCCCAGAGGTGGCACCACCCATAGTGAGGTAGGCCCTCCCACATCCATCATCAACTAAGGATATGTTCCACAAGCTTGTCCAAAGGTAAGCTGGTGTGGGCAATTTTTTCAATTGATGTTCTCTCTTCCCAGGATTATCTAGGTTTGTGTTGGTCAAGTTTACAAAACTATGGAATTGTAAATGGGTTAGGATTCCTACAGGGAGGACAATGTCCAGAGCAAGACACGTATTCTGCTCCTGAAGTACCGCATGGAGCAAGGCATTGGAAGCACATGAAATCTGACACCTTATTAATGATTGTAGATAATGAGACAATACAACCAGCTGTGTTGCCCCTTGGGAGCACCTATGCTTGATTCCCCCTGAACCCCAAAGCCAACTACAAGAAGACTAGTCAGATCATGTTTGAAAACATCTCTGAGGTTTATATGTAGCCCTCTAGGCTCATACTGTCACTGTAAGTCTCTGAGCATACTGTTGGCATTGTGATGGACTCCTATAATGGGGTCATATGTAATGTACCCATCTTTGATGGCTGCACTCTTCTATCATTTTATATCTGGACCTGACTGACTAGAACCTGACAGACTACCTCACACAGATCCTGATTGAACATATGGGAAAGACTACACCTTCACCCCTACAGCCAAATGAGAAATTGTCTATGACATCATAGAAAAACTGTGCTACATTTCCCTTGAGCAGGAGATGGCTACCATTGCATGCCCCTCCTCCCTGTAGAAATATTATAATTAGCTACCCGACTGCAGGGTAATCACCATCAGTAAGGAGAAGTTTGACTGCCCCAGGTGTTCTTCCTTCCTGGGTATGGAATTCTGAAGCATCCAGGAAACTATCTTCCTATTCCACCAGGAAGTGTGTTGTCACAATCACAGGGAAATCTATCAATAGTGTGCAGTTTGGTGGTACCACTATCTACCCTGGCATCACCTCTAGATATGACAGGATAAAGAGTAACAACTTGTTAAAAATGTTTTACATTGCTATAGATTTTAGCTTATCACAAATTTAAAGTTAATTTTGTTGTCCTATATGTATATTTCTACTCTTGTTTATGGTTGTATAGCTCATTTGAAATTGTAATGTATAATTAAGAAATACAGATTAATAATTAGTCATCTATGGTAATAAAATTTATAGTCATGTTAGTTAAGGTTTTTTTTAGGTATATAAAGATATATTTCAATTAGGTAGGTACTCTTCGAACACTTCAAAGACCTGCAGAATATGGCATTTAAAATGGTTTAAAAACTCAGACTTTTCTGGACAATGAGACACAGCTGCTCCTGTCCTGTTTGAGTTCCTGTTATGGCTTCCTCCAATGATGAATAGTGATGTAGAAGTATAAACAAAATAAACCCTTTCCTCCCCAAGTTGCTTTTGTTCATGGTATTTCATCACAGAAATAGTAACCCTAAGACACAAGGGTTAAATAACAAAGAGATCGAGGTCTGTTCCTAGAATTTCCAACACTGTAATATAAACTCTGTAATATCCCCAAAATATTGACAGAGATACACAAAAAATAAGCAGAGTCCAGTTAATTAGGCTACTTTATAACACACTAAAAATGCAAAGTGGATTGTTCAGTAGAATCAGCTGTGGGTTCTTTGGACAATTGAATATATCTAAGTTGTCATTATAGTAGGCCTGGGTATGTACAGAACCATATGTTAATGTGTATAGAAAGCACTTAACGGAAACATAAAATGACTGGTTATCTTCTTTAACTGCTTCCCCTGTCTTACATGCAGTTAATTCTTATCTTGTATACCATTCAGTAATGGTGAGTTGTAAAGTAATTTTTGTTTCAAAGTTACTTCAATCTATTTTAGTTTTTGTTCCTTTACACAATACACACACACACACACACACACACATACACACACACACACACACACACACACACACACACACACACACACACCATTGATATACATAGAAATGAACCCAGTCCCCAACCTAGATGGCATATGATGGCATCAGAGAAGAAGCGGCATTTTAGTCAGTTCTGTTCTTTTGTTTATTTAATACAAAGTAGATAATTTACAGATTAAGTTGATAAATATTTTGTCAAGGTCTACTAAACTCTAGGTGTTGTTCTGAATCAAAAGATAGAGAAATGCATAAAAGGATAGATACTTCCTTGTGATCTTAGGAATTCTAGTTGGACATATATAGCATATTTGTTATTAATTTTATGTAGGAATATAAAAATGTAAGGAAATAATGAGTGCTAAGGTTCAATTTGAAATGGGATTTTTAGGGGTAGACCCAGTCAAAGTTCTTGGTATTCAATCTGGCTTGGCCAAGTAGCTGTTGGCAATTGATACCTGCTGTTAAAGTGAAGGACAAAAAGTTTTTTTCTATTAGCATAGCCCATGTTAGTCAACCATGCTTCATTTGAATTCCACACATTTGATAATACTTGGGGAGCAGAAATTAGTCTTGATGGGTTAAAAAATGACAGTTAGGAGGGTAGGGAAGGGGACAGATAGGAGAGTTGGGGGAGGATGGATAAAAATATAATCAGAACACAGGCTACAAAATTCTCAAATAGCTAATAAAAAATTTAAAACTGATTCTGAGATGAACAAAAGTAGTATTATAGTGAATGCATTAAGAAAACGACATAGTAATCTATGTAGATAACTGGGGAAATATTGTTCTTAGTAGAGAAAAAAGTATGTAAAGGGTCTAAAATGAAGAGGCTCCCCCAAACACAGGAATGATGCCAAGATTTGGCCAATGGGATAAAAAGAGAACACATAATAAAATTGTGGTGAAATTGGAAAGTTAAGAAAAACTAATACAATTTATAAGTCATTATATGTCCTTTCCAGTTACTCTGAGTCATTCAGAGAATCACATTATAGTGTTTATATTTTAAGTATTACTTTTTCTTTGTTTATGTATATATTTATTTGATTAAAACAGGCATTTGGATATTTTGATCTCTGGAGAACCTGCTTCAAGACTGCACCCAGGGTATGCAAAAAAAAGAATCCACAATGTCACTGAGAACTAAAATTATCTGAGAGGTATTAGGAAAGGAACATATACGTTCTGATGGTAACTTTCTTTTTTACCTCATTTTGAAAAATCCTCTTTCTTTTTTACTTTGTCTTTACACAGTTATATATATTCCCAACAGAAAGCTCTTTTGAGGGTCACATTGCATTTCTTGAGTAAACAATAAGAAGCAGAGTCATTCTGATAACATATGTAAAATCACATGGTTTCTCTTGGACTTGGAATATTACGCTGACTGGGTAGCCAGTGTGGCTGGGAGTGTCTGTCAGCCAAGATCCCTGGTGAGCAGGTGGGAGGTACATAACACTCATGTGCTCTGCACCTTCTCAGGTGACAGTGACTTTAAAAGCATCCCAGGGCCTAAACATAAACAGTCAGTTAGCTGAACCTTGAGTCTTGTATCGTAAAACTAAGATTAGAAGTTTGTGCAGAGTCAGTTGCTGAGAGAATTTGTGTAGGGAGTTATATCTTTAGTGTTATCAGCTAGAGTTTTGCAAGTGAAGAACTGACACTAAAGTTGCCTTATGCCTGACCTTGATTCAACATCCAGATCCTGGGAACCTGTCCTTGTGCAATGCATTTGAAGGGGTAATTAGTCTACTTTGAATTTGCTCTGAGGTCTTAAGTCAGCTAATTGTGTAAAAAGCTGTCTTTGTAGCTAAGAGTACTGTTATTTTCCTGTCAGCCAGAGCTATGAAAAATATTCTAGTATTATTTCCATTCATTAAAATTATACAACTTAAGGAGAAATCATCTTTAGATAGTCAACAGAATAAATGCCCATAAGATTGAAATGTAATCATGAGATTACATGTACACATTACATCAAAATGCATGGTAATGGGGATATTCCATGGCTGTTTATGCACTTTTAAAATTACAGACAGAAGCAACCAGTTTTCAGAGTCTGTGGCCCCATAAGCCTTGCTTGATGAGGGTCTTGCATCAGAGAGTTACTCATCTGGTGGGTTGACCTCTGAATTATGAATTGCCATCTGCTGTAATACGCCATGGACTGTGGCATTGATGCTAGAGCACATCCTAGACAAGAGTGGGCCAAGCAGTTCAAGCTGGCCTCTAACTTAGAATTCTAGTACCTCAGTCATCTGACTGTGACAATTACAGGCATGCAACACAATGCTGGGCTGTTTTTATCTCTTAAGTGGATAACATTTGAACTAGCATAATTGCTCATGGAGTAAATGCATCTGCTACCAATCCTGAAGACCAGAATAAAATTTCTGTAATCGACAAGGCAAAATAAAAGAATAGATTAATGGAAGTTGTCCATGACCTCCATGCTTGCAGTAGCATGACCATGTGTTCCGCAAATAAATAAACAAAATTATAATTATAAAATAGCAATCTGTTATGAAAACAATAGAAATAAAGGAAAAAATAAAGCAGAAAAATTAGAGTTGTATTGTAACCATCCAAGGCAGATATGATAGGGATTTAGATTTAGATGATGGAGAGGGGGGCAGTGGTATAAGTAGTAAGAATGGCCATGATCAATATTCTTTATTTCATTTTTTTCATTATTATTGTGTTTCAATGGTTTGTGTATATATTTGAAAGCATGAATGCCTTAGTAGACTTGTGGAAGTCAGATGACAACTCTTGGGAACTTGTTCTTTCCCTTTACTTTGAGTTCTGAGTATTGAACTCAAATTGTCAAGCTTATGTAGCAAGCCCTTTTAGTTGCTGAGATATCTATAGCTTCAAGATGTTTCTCAAAAGGGAAAATAACTGTATTCTATACAGACTTGGTTATAGGGCATAAGCAAAAATCAGATAACAGGAATATTTTCTCTCGTGATAGAACAGCAATAGATCTATCTACATACTCATGCTTATCATGGCCAATATATGGAATCAGGTCTATGTGCCATCAAGAAATGGAGTCTTACTCAGCTATGCAGGTGAGAGGATTATGTCATTTTTAGAAAAATTAATATAACCAGAGATTATCATGTTATGCAAAATGAAACAGATGCTTATATCACGTTTTATCCCATAGTAGGAATATAGTGTTAAAAAAAACAAGTAAAAAAATTTATAGAAAAAAGCAAAAATGGGACAATTTGCAAAAAAAGGATAGGGAGAAAATAAAAGTGGGAGAATTATTATGATCACTGTACATATAAGGAACATCATTATTTCATAAAAATTAATACATACTAACAAATATGTTTGCAGTATTTCTTCTAAATCATCATGATAATGTAGTTTCGTAGCTAGGGATGGAGCATAAATAGAATGTTTGCTAAGCATGTAGAAGGCTCTGGGTTCAATTTTTAGCACTGGCAATGAATATTAAATGAAATCCAGTCACAGGAATGAGACAAGTAGAAACATAAATATTACTTTTAGACAGGAAGATATTAGAAATTTTATTTTGAATATGATAATTTTACATGTATGTTAGGTATATGAAGATTATTAAATATGAGATTGGTTTTCAGGATGTTTTCCTTGTTTGAAATATGGATCTTGAAATCTGGACATATGAAGAAGCAAAGATTGTCTTGCACTTACAAGTACAATGCTGGTTAATAGAAGCCAGGCAAGCACAGATCTGGGTATGTAAAATGGGGTTACAAACATATTGATTAGTGTGTGTTATATGTACTTGTTGAAATTTTACACTGAACTCTATGTAATATTTGTACATGTCAATTAATTTTTTTTCTTTTTTTTTTTTGGTTTATTGAGACAGGGTTTCTATGTGTAGCTTTGTGCCTCTCCTGGAACTCACTTGGTAGCCCAGGCTGGCCTCGAACTCACAGAGATCCGCCTGGCTCTGCCTCCCGAGTGCTGAGATTAAAGGCGTGAGCCACCACCGCTCGGCCAATTAAAATTTTTTATCTATAACTATTGATTGGTGGGAGGAAAAACAACGTATCAAAGCATAGTTCCTGCAACTCTCTAAATTTCAGAGGTTATGAGAATGATGATTATTGAGAGAAGGAGATATACATAGATTTACCTACAGGAAAGGAGGAAATTCAAGTGATTTTTTTGGATCATTAAGTAGAGAGAAAGTATTTAGGGCCAATAGTTGTTCAACCATGTCCAGTGAAATATATACACTATATATATGTACATGTATGTTATGTTTTTGGAAGGATGATATAAATCATTAAAAATAATAATAGTAACCTATTTATTGGATACTTCCTATGTAAAAGCACTATAATTATTTATTTACATACATCATCTAGTTTGGCAATAACAGCAACAAAACCACAACATTTAATTATTGTTTTTTCTTATGAGTATCAAAATTATCTCTGAAAAGAGAAATATTTTGTTCCTAAAACAATCTCAATGAACATTCAAATACAATGAACTAATTTTAAAAAAAACAAACATATCATGTAGTATCCCATCTAGTATATAGAAGTAGTTTAGAATTAATATAACCTATGTACACACAATAAAAATTTCACAGAATGCCTCCTATATAACTTTGTGAATAATTTTTCAAGTCAAAGCAATAATTCCCAATATATAGATATTAGACATAACCATAAAAGATGACATAATGTAGTACTTCGATGCTTATATCTTCATTTTAGACTTCCCATAAATTTGACAGTTGAATATACAGAACAATTAAGGATATTTGAATCCCTGACTCAGCTACTATTTAGTTGTCTAAAATGATGGGCAGACGTTCATAACATGTGGAGTAGTCTGTCCTGTTTCATTTCTGTGGTCATGATAAAATACCCTGTTCAAAAACAACTTAAGGGAGAAAAGAATTTAGTTCAGCTTACAGTTCCAGATAACAGCCCATCATTATGGCGAAGTCAAGGTAGGACCTATAGACAAATAGTCACAGCATAACTATAGTCAAAAGCAAAGAGAAATGAATGCTACATATTCACATGTTTACTTCCTCATGCCCAGCTTGCTTTCTGTATTCTCTATTAACAGATTTATTTTTATTACTTTAATTATGTGAGTATCTGTGTGTAGGTATGTGCACATAAGTTCAGGTTCCCATGGAGGCCAGAGGCACCAGATTCCCACTGTAGCTGGAGCTAAGCAAGGTTTTTAGCCACCTTATGTGGGTGCCGAGATGCACCTGGGGTCCTCTGTAAGAGTAGTACATATTCCTAACCACTGCTGTGTGGTGGTGGTGGGCCTATGGAGTCAGGTTCTAGTAAAGATGGCCGCGAGGGAGAGTATAGAGGGTGGAACACAAGTTGTTTACAAAAAAATATGATTGGAGCTTCAGGGCAAGAAAGATGATGTCAGTACATGATTCCCTTGTGGGCAACACCATAAATACTGTAGACTAGGCACATGATTGGGTAATCTTCAAGCTGATTGACCCAAAACAGGACATTTAACCACCCCCTCCTAAACCTTATTTTCTTTATGCTTTAAAAGAGGTTGCTGTTTTTAAATGAGTCCTTGCCTGACTTGGCTCCCCACTGCATCTGATTGTCTCACAGGAAAAAGGGAGGCTGGGGAAAGCGCTAGTAGCTCACTTACCTTTCTTCAGTTCCAGGTCCTCTGTTCTTGGGAGACCTAAATTCCCAGTGGGGCAGGACCCCACACTGCTCCATCTCTCCAGGTCAGATTTCTCTACTCTTACATAGTTTCCTAGGTAATGATGCTCCCACTCAGTGGGCTGAGGTTCTTTACATCAATTAGCAATCATGATATTCACCCACAAACATACCTACAGGTCAACTTAATCATGACAATTCCTTATTGAGACACAATTCCCAGGTAATTGTAGCTTGTGTCACATTGAAAACTAAAACTAACCATCTTACACACTGATACACATTATTCTTTCTATTTAATTTTATGCAAAATAATATGCTATATATTAAAATGAATCAAATTGACATTTTTTTGCATCATGGGGACAATTTCCAGACTCAGAATTATATTAAAGTTCAAATATTTATTTGTCTCAGAAACCATGACTCAAATAAATATCTAAAAGACATTCGAATTTTGTATAAGACATTAGACCATCTGCTAGAGTTCGTGAGCATCACCTTGCTAGATCTTTATCATTAAATGAAAGCAGAGCTTATTCCCAACAATTATCTTTACTCAAAATAGATGCACAAAGTTTCTAAAATAATCTCTAGAACAACATTATTTTTTCTGAGTATCACTAGTCTAAAATATGATCTCCTTTGTATCTTCTCAGCAACAAAGAGTCAGAGAGGATGTTGAAACTAAAGAGATTAGCACAAAATATATTATAATAAAAATGGTATCAACGTGTGGAAAAAGTAGATTGGCAACAAATGTATCATGGCTTATAGGTCACAGTATAAAAATTATATCCCTCTATAACTCTAAGTAATAAAAAATAGTCTCATCAAGTCCTTCCATCAAATTACTTTAACTTTTTGCAACTCCAAAGAATCATTCTAGGCAAAAAGCCAAGCAACTAATACATAGCAAAAAGGCTACATTTCTCTTGAAGTTTATAAATAATTTCCTAAATATTACTAGCAAAAAAACACCTAAAGTAAGTTGTAGCAACCACACTCTAATTGGAACTAAACAACTTGATCTTATTTTTAAAAACTTTTGAACTGGAAACTGAATAAAAGTTTTTAACCTTATGTGCTGAATATCAGAGAGAAATGTCTAATGCCATAAAGATTAATTGAATTGAAAGGCCATTCTAAATTAAAATCCTTTATGTTTGCTTTCATTTGACATGTTTTTTTAAATGTCAGTAGTGATGCTTATCTTGAATGTTGATCATGCAAACACAGACAAATATCTAAAGGAAAGAAGCATCTTCAAATAAAGCCTTTTTTAAAAGTGTCCATAATATCTTGTTATATATATCCAATTCCTTATTCATTTAACTTTGTTATATGATAAAAGGTTTTGCTATATAACATTGATGGCCTATAATTTACAATATATCCTTGAAGTAACAGCAATCCTAATGTCTTAATCTATTAAGTGATGAGATTGAAAGTATTCACTAATGTGGCTGGCATCAATATCTTGTCATATTGGTACTATTTTTTTTTTTTTTTTGGTTTTTCAAGACAGGGTTTCTCCGTGTAGCTTTGCGCCTTTTCCTGGAACTCACTTGGTAGCCCAGGCTGGCCTCGAACTCACAGAGATCTGCCTGGCTCTGCCTCCCGAGTGCTGGGATTAAAGGCATGTGTCACCACCGCCCGGCATATTGGTACTATTTTGAATCAACTAATTCAATTGCTTTCCATTACATATTTGTTAGAATTTTGATGGTTTGAAATCTGAGAAAAAATTCCCAGGACTTGTTACATTCAGTATTTCAAATGTTGATATCACTAATTGCCAGGAATACATGACATTGATCTAGTCAATATTGTGGATTTTTGTATCTGTTTTCTAGTTCAACATAGAAATTACACTAGTGCCATCCTCATTCCATCCTAACCTTGTTACCCCACTTCTACAACTGCGAAGGTATCATCTCTCCTTTGGGATGATCATGGATGTCAGTGAAAATGAAACTTTTATTAATAGAACCACAAAGTTGTAAGGGGAGTGAATAGAGAAAAGTATTAGAACGTTTTAGTAATGATAACCAGTAGACAGGTGGAGATGCAAAACCAGTACTTGTGAAGATCAAAAATGACTTCCAAAAGAAGAGATAGTAATTGAAACACATGAATAAAAAGGAAATGACAAGAGAATTGAATAATAGTAAGACTAGTTTTGGCAAATTGGGCTCAACTTATTTTACATAGGATATAAATGGTTGAGAACATTTTTAAGGGGTACACAATTTAACATCCAAAGACAGGAGTTAAATGCTTTGAAAAAAAACTAGTGTTTATACTTGAGTTGATTTGGCATAGAGATATGGAGATAATCCATTGGAGCTGAATTTAAATGCTGCTATATTTTATCACAAAGCCTAAGGTTACAGACGTTGACCTAATTCTACTTGGTTATCCAATAACTTTTTAAAATGTTTTTGTTGTTGCTGTTGTTTTTTAACTTTTATTGATTCTTTGTGGATTTCACATCATGCATTCCAATCCCAATTATCTCTCCATCCCCTTGCACCTGACCTCGCCACCCCCATCTCCAATCAAAACCAAATTTAAAAGAAAACCAAAACCAAAACAAAACAAAGAAACAAAAAACAAAAACATAAGAATCTTGTCATGGAAGCTGTAGTGTGGCCCCGTTGAGGCACACAGTTTACCCTTGAGCACATTAATCTTTACTTGCAAGTGTTCATTGCCACTGGTCATTGGTCTGGCTCAAGGCCTCTGACTTATGCTACACCCCCTTTAATGGGCTTTCACTGGGGCATTTCTTGGATATCCTGTTGTTTAAGTCATCCTAAAGCTAGCACTAGCCCTGCTTTGATATGCAGGGATTTATTTGCAGAGAATATCATAAAATTCTATTTTTATTTTCAAATGTGCGATGGATATTTTCCTGTACTTGCTTCAACATATTCATAAAAAAATTGACACTAATTTGTTGCTTTTTCTCTCTCTGCAGAAAGACAAAACACTTTCCTTGGTTGCATTGTTTGTTTCCTTACATCCACAATTCTAAGGAATTAGCATGCATTAGTAAGCTACTCTCAAGCTTACTAAAATATGTTTCTACCTCAAAGACATAATTAAATTCTAGGGAAGCAGTAATCCTTACTGAAAAGTTAACTTCAAGCATGAAATACAGTTCCTTTAAAGCTGTCACAAATTGTCTAGGGAAATGTTCTGGGAATGTATCTGAAAACCTTCTCAGATCTACTGGTTTTATTGTTTGTTTGTTTCTTTTTATTGCAGGATAAACCAACGAGTCTATGCAACTCTAATGAAAAAGTCAAGTTTTTTCCTCATAATGAGCATTGTAAGACAGATATCTTAAACTGCCCCATATGATACAATAAAGGTATTATTTTCCTTCTGAGAAGGAATAAACTCTTCTAGTCCTCAACTAATAATATTACAGTGGGTCATGTATGATTGTAGGTAAAGGCAAAATGAATCTCAGAATATGAATAGCAGAATAGAAAAATAAACTAATTTAATTCCACCATTCAAAATACCTCAAAATTATTTCAAATATATGTATGTACATGTATAAGTTAAAGACTTTTTATAAATGTATAAATGGGATTATACTACAGAAAATTCAATGAGAACTAAGTCTTTTCCATAACATTTTGGTCTTCATTTAGATCTATAATTTAATGAACTGCCTAATAATGTTTCTGGTTTGGTTTATTCATAAATATAATACAATGAATATTTACATCTCTAGAGTCTAGTATCTATAGAATATTTTTCTAAATATGGATAATCTGTATTGAAATATATGCACATTTTATATTTTTGATACCTCTTTTACTAATGCACAACCTTACCACTAATATGGCATGTATGATATTTTTCTAAATTTTCACTCCCACTGAGTATTTTTATTTTAAAAAAATCCTAATTTTTGAAGTAAAATAAGTGAAGTCAATTTTTTAGTACTTGGTTAGAAATGCTTGTTATTTGAACAATGGAAATTGAGGACACTCTCAATCCAATGATATCTCACAGTTACTTTTCAAAATACCCTTAGCATTATTCTTCTACTTATATTTATAAATTTTTAATGTGCTTATCCTTTGTATAGATTATATATAGGCCTGTCTTTAAGCCACATACTAAATGAATAATGAACCTTTGCCTTCAACATTCTGTTTTTAACAAAATTTGAATATTCTATTGATTTTTAAATGTGTTAAATTGTTTACATGGAGCCTGGTGTGTGGATAAAATTTGCCCAGGTAGAGCCAGTAGCAAGAACAATAATAATAATTAAAGAGGATACGAAGTTGGGAGGGAGATGGGTTGTTGTGTCTTGGGGGTGGGAATTGAAAAGAGTTGGCAGAAGGTGGATAAGACACAAATATATTGTGAAATGCATGACATTTTCCAAGAAAAGATAAGTGTATTATTTTTAAAAGAAAGAAGCTCTGAAGCTAGAAAGGATGAACTACACTTAAAAATTTTTGCCCCTCTATACTTAATTGTATAGGAAAGAATACTGAGTTTCAGAGTGTGGCTAAAGTGGAGGAGATTAGTAATTCTCTATAGAAAATTAATTTCCTAAGATGACAGACTTCAGAGGTGTACCTACTTACAGAAAGCATTATTTTGTTGCTCATGGGCGATGTTGTGTCACTACATTTATGTAACAAAACAGATTTTAATGAAAGATTCTCACACAGGAAGAAATTTCATTCATTTTAATGCTTGATTCTTCAAACACACAATTTCAAAATATCCCTTCTTGTCAACCCAGCACTGATTCTTAGATTGACTGCAAAACTACTTTTCAAAATATATTCATATGGTAATTTGTTCTATACTGAATAAACGCTTCTCAATTTAGGATATAGTACTTACTGCACTAATCTAAGAGCAGAGGGCCACTCAGGAAATATGAAGATTGACAAAATTTCATTTTTCCTATTAATACAGTGTTGATAAAATGGTTTTTAAAATTATCAAAAAATTATGAGTGCTGTAATATAGTTACTGACAAATTTTCATAAGCATGTTTTCAAAAGTATTATTTACTTGCTCTTGTAGTATGGGATGGATATGCAAGTGGTATCTAATCTCCCATCCTGATGAGTCTGAGAAGACAGGGATGGAGAATACAACTGAATGGTAGTTCTGTTAAAGTTGGCTAAGTTTCTATCTTAATTTATTCTGGTAACTGAAGATCTTATAAAATGTTTGCTTTTGACAGTTGTGGGCCTTTTTGTGTGTCACTTTGGTCAAAGAGATATGGCAACAGGTTCTAGACAATGCCTTATTGAGCACCAGGATTCTTTGATGGCTGTTCTAATTAGACAGTTGAAGTATAGTTTTTTTTTTTTAGAGAGCAATTATACATCTAGACTACTAGCAATAGTGGAAAGGGTGTCTGAACTGGCTTACCCCAGTAATCAGATCAGTGAATACCCTAACTGTCATCATAAAGCCTTTCTCCAGTAACTGATGGAAGCAGATGCAGAGATCTACAGCCAAACACCAAGCCAAGCTCCAGGAGTCCAGTCAAAGAAAGAGAAGAGGAATTCTATTTGCAAGGGGCATCAAGATCATGATGGGGAAACCTACAGAGACAACCAAACCAAACTAGTGGGAACTCATGAAATTTAGAGTGGAGCTCTAACACCTGTGGAGCTTCCCCAGGACTGGACTAGGCTCTCTGCATAAGCGAGACAGCTGTGTAGCTTGATCTGCTTAAGGGGACCCTTGGCAGTAGCATCAGGATCCATCCCTGGTGCATGAGCTAGCTTTCTTGAGCCCACTAGCTATGATGGGACACTATGCACACACAGCCTTGAGGCAGGGGGAGGGACTTGGACCTGCCTCTACTGAATGTATCAGGCTCTGCTGACTCCCCATGGGAGGCCTTACCTACTTGTAGGAGAGAATAGGGGGAGGATGGGTGGGGGAAGAGTGCAGTCTCAGCTATTTTTGAAGAAATTCCATCATTTCCAAAGATAGTCTTCATGTTTAAATGCACATTTATCGTAAAGTGCATTTAGGAACTGTTGGTAATCAAAAGAGAATGACAACTAAAACTGTAAGTCAGAACTTTTATGTGATCTTCATCTCAAGATCTGATTGATAATGTAACATGACCTGCAGACCTTCAAAACTACTCTCTTTGATATTTCTTGATAGAGTAATTTGCAGTACGTCACTACCTTAATTACCATTTTATGTTGGAGTGGGAATTTTTTACAAAAGCCATCTGACTAGCTATAAGTAATCCCAATGAGCCAGCAAAAGATTCCTGATCCATTCTTCTATCAGATAGCATCACTGCAAGATTTTCTAGCATTCCATACTCACTAAACATCATTTATATAATTTTTTCTTTCAAAGCTGTGGAAATGTGTCATTTAGATACATTTCATTCAGATATATCTTCAAGGGAAGATTTGTTATTCTTGCTGCTGTCAGTATATTCAGCCCCTTTAAGGACAGCCCAAGGTTATACTGTTAGGAGAATTTTATATTCAATAACATCATGTAGGTTTATAAAAGTCTGGCAATTTCAGCCTAGTGAGAGCTATTCGAGCTCTAGAGTTCCCTGTGGGGTTGTTTGAGGTTCTTGCACCTGCATTACACTCCAGCCATCTCACTAAATTCCAACTAACAATCTGCTTCTCAGAGAATTCAACCTGTAACATGTTGCTAGGTAGTGTCTAGAGGACTATGTATTTTGTGTTTGGGAGAAAATATTATAGCCACTCCCCTCAAGAATTTTTTCTCACTATGACTACATAAGTAAAATAAAATAGCTATAAAAAACTTAACAATTAATTTGACTCAGCATAAAGCAAGCACTTGATCACTATAAGTTGATTAAGCTGGTGATGATACCTTTAAAGATGAGTTAGATCTGCAGCAGAATGTTAAATGCATACTAAATTTAAATTAGTGAAATAAGTGCCTGTATGTAGAACTTAATTGTATTGCAAAATAAAAATTTAAAAAAAAATTAGTGAAATAAAATAGGAACAGCACATTGAGAAGAACAACATGAATAAATGTATCACTTAGTGTGGACCATGATATATTTAGCAGACTCTAATGATATCTAGCTGGCTGGTTTACTCTTCAATTAGAAGTTTTGAAAGGTAACTTTTTTTATTTTTTATTTTTTTGGTTTTTCGAGACAAGGTTTCTCTGTGTAGCTTTGGCACCTTTTCTCACTCTGTAGCCCAGGCTGGCCTGGAACTCACAGAGATCTGCCTGCCTCTGCCTCTCGCCTGCTGGGATTAAAAGTGTGCACCACCACTGCCCAGCAAAAGGTAATTTTTAGTAGATAGGAAAGTGGTAAATTTTGTAAGTCATTAAAAACTGATCAATAGTTTTTGGAATGGCAAATGACATCTATGCAGCATGTATAAATATGTACCTATAACTTTTCATAATTTGTTATTTGAAAAATATATATATATACTTCCCCAAAAATGTTAAATCAATTTTCTTTGAAATATCTGTTCTCCTTTTTTGCTTCTTTCACTTACTTCTTTCCCTCTTTATGGAGGTTGAAGAATATCCTCTCTAACCCTTGACTAAAGAAAGCTAATGAATTTAATCTCAACTCCAAATTATTGCCCTAGGTAACAGCAAATACTTAGAAAAGGGGAAAAATACTGTTACTATTCCTATCCATTTCTCCAAGGTGCACCCATTAACAAAAAAATGGAAAACTGACATCCATAGCTCAGATTCAGAAAATCTTTACTTTAGGTGTAGCATACTGCTTGAGTCCAAAAATCTTTGATTAGAAGCATCCTTTAGTTCACTGTTTCTCAAACACTGGTGGCATTACTTCCATTCTTAGAGGATATATGGTGCCTTCTGGAGAGATTTTGGTTGTCATAGATGAGAGGAAATCAAACTGACATGTTGTGGTCAGGAGCCAGGGATACTTTTACAACCCTATGATGCAAAAGACAACCCAACAACACAAAAATGTCCAGTACATAAACAGAACTGAAGTTATAATACTGCTCTAGATTGCTTTTAGCACAACTTTGTATTAGTTTTCACACTGCAAGGCTCAAAATTATGTTTATGCCTTTTTCCAATTAATATCATCACTTAGGCATTTCCATAGTCTTATTTAAAATAGTCTTCAGTTATAGAGTCAGTTGTCTAATAGGGCAGACAGTGACCATATGAAATATAGCTAGTCAAAATTAATATGTGCTATAAATGTAAAATGCCAAATTGAAAAATTTAGTAAGACAAAATATAAAATACATTATTAATAAATTATATTTCTTAACACATGATATATTTTCCATAATGAAATCATGATATTTGAATACAGTAAATTGCTAACTAAAATTTTAATTTTTAAGTGAATTTACTACAAATATAAAATTGACACATATGGTTTACATTATGTTACATCTGCTGGACAGTGTTTATCTATATGTCTGTTCATTTTTATCACTTTCCAATGTATGCTAATAAAAAATCTGCTGTAAATTTATCTGTAAAGAATACTGTGTTTCCAGCCAAGCATCAGACTGAGCTCCAGGAGTCCAGTCAAAGAGAGAGAAGAGGGATTCTATGATTCTATGAACAAGGGGCGTCAAGATCATGATGGGGAAACGTACAGAGATGACCAAACTAAACTAGTGGAAACTCATGAACAGTGGACCAATAGCTGTGGTGCCTCTATGGTTCTGGACTAGTGACTCTGCATAAGTGAGACAATTGTATAGTTTGATCTGCTTAAGGGGCCCCCCCGGCAGTAGAATCAGAATCCATCCCTGGTGCATGAGCTGGCTTTTTGAAACCCAGTACCTATGGTGAGATACAATGCAAGGCCTTGGTCCGGGGGAGGGGCTTGGACCTGCCCTCAACTGAGTGTATCAGACTCTGCTGACTCCCCATGTGAGGCCTTACCTTGGAGGAGGTGGGAATGGGAGTTGGGATGGGGGGAACGTTGGGGGGGGTTGGAAGGAGGGAGGGGAGGAGATCTGTGGTTGGTATGTAAAATGGATAGAAATTTCTTAATAAAAAAGAAAAGAAAAAATACTGTGTTTCTACTTTGGCAGGAGAAGCATATAATTATGGATGATACAGGTAATGACAGAGACCATAATTTAAGAGACAGGAGGATACGTAAAGCTTAATGGGAGGAAAGCAATAGAAATACACCCATCTTTCTAAAGAGCTGTTTCAAGGTGATGAACTTGATTCTCTCAGAAAAAAGAGAAGAGGCTTAGTGAAATGAAAATTTGGATTAAGTATTATATTCCTTAATTTCAGTATTCTGCTTGTCATGTACTACAGACCATGGCTGAACCAATTAGCTTCTTTGAAAATCAATGATCATATATGTAATGTTAGAAAAAGAACATCATATATATTTAGAATCATATGAGACATTGTACATAATATACTTTTGAAATGCCATGTTGTATATGTGTATACACATGAATGACTGTTACATTATGTCTTCCAATTGCTTTGAAAACACAGCAAGAGTTTAAAAATATGCATGACTGTTAATGAAATGTAGTATTATGTCTCCAAATTATACAGACTGCCATTATTCAAAGGTTGCATCTCTATAAATGAATTGCCTTAAAGGCATTTATCTGTTTTCTGTGAAATAAATGGTATAAGACACTTTATAAATAAATAGACTTCTGATTTTAAGGACATTTTGAAGTAATAGAGAGTGTTATTTATGATTAAGTATTTGTCTCTCAACTAGGATCAGGTGTTATCATGCTTGTACTATTGAAATATACAAACAAGTAGGCTTTATAATTGTGGCTAAGTGCTGGCACACTCATGATATTTCAAGAAAAATACTTACCCATGTTCTAAGGGATCTGATGCTGTTTTCTGACCTCCAAAGGTAAAATCATTAAGTTATTTCTTAACCCAAAAGAGAGTATTTTATTTCCAGTTCATTTATATATTTTAATTATTATTGCTTGTGAAGACAAAGGAATCTCTAAGGGGAAAAAGATTGATGATATGACCCCTTTCCTTGAAATGCTTATATTCTAGTGTGAAGAAATTCAAGATAGCTTGGGAAGTATCTTTAAAATTCTAACCTCAATTTATTTATCTGTAAAATAGTTACTTTGGATAAACATGCAAGAAAAAGTGAAAATGCTACATATCAAACATTAAGCACATTTTCTCGGTAACTGTGCATTATTTATGAGGAAAGATTATGATTATGAGAAAGACGCATGGCTGCATCTAATTCTGTTGTAGTACTACTGTGCATGCTTCTTATACAGTACAGTGCAAACTGAATCATTATTATTTGTCTGTATTTTGCACTACTATGAATGAGTAATCTGAAGAAAAGACTGCGTTTTATTCATCTTCCTGTCTCAGAATATGTCACATGGTTTTGTGTCTATTAAATTTTTAATAAGTATTTACTTGGGGAATGGAGATCCATACATATAATTGTTGAAAGATACTTCATAAATAACTAAAATGTTACCTTCTGCATTTTATAAGTAATACATAATGATAAAAACAAAACTGTGATTGACTAGTTTAGCTAAAGAAGATCCTGTTAAAATGTTAGAACTTAAATATTTATGCTAGAATGAGTTTTGTTTTGGTAGATATTCAGATTTGGGGGAGAGGTGTCAGTGCTTTGGGGATTATTTCTGTGGGTAAATAAAATAATGAAATTTGGAAAACTTCAGTTTATAACATATCAGAAAGTATTGTGCCAAGTAGAATAGACTGATTTTGTTTTATCAGCTATTAATATATAATATCTACTATTTGCAGGCAGCTTCTCAAAGTAAATTTTGTCACATACCAATGGAAATGAATGAGCCATGCATTTCTCCATTTCTCTTCACATGTGTTGCTAACTCTACTTTTTTCCCCTTTGGTGGCTAGGTGTAAAAACAAAATAAAATAAAATAAAACTGATAGGTAAAACAACATGTAAATTCTTTTCAATACTTTAGTTGCATTGTTTATTAATATCCAATTTGCTGAAGTTTAACATAAGGATAATTTCAGACTAAGGAACTCAGGAATAACGAAATGAAGTCTACTTTTTGATGGAGATAAAAAGTGACCTTGCTGAAAGGAACGAATCATTGCCATACCTTTGAAATAATCTACAATATTTTCTGGCTATTGTGAAAAGAGCAGCAATGAACATGGATAAGCAAGTATCTCTGTAATAGGATAGAAAGTTCTTTGAATATATGCCCAAGTATGCTATAGTTGGATTATATGGAAGATCTATGTCTAGTGTTTTAAGGAAACAACAGGCTGATTTCCACAGTGGAAGTATCAGTTTGAATTTACACCAGCAGTGATTAAGTGTTCCCTGTTCTCCATATCTATGCCACTTAGTTAAGGAGCTATTTGAATTGGGTAGCTGCTAGGAAAGGAAGAGTCAATTTTCTTTAAAAGGTGTGACTTCTGGAAGGTCGATTGCACTCCAGGGCAGACCACATACCAACAATATTTGGGCAACATAAAGTAAATTCCATGGTTTGGTTTTGTAAACAATATAACACGAAGTTGGGTGAGTAGGGGAGTGGAGGTGGATTGCGGATGAGTTTAGGATGATGAAAACAATCAAAATATATTATATGAAATTCTCAACGAATCAATAAAATGTAAGTAAAATCAATAAAAATAGATTAATAAAGAAATAAAATAGAAGATACTTTGCACGTGGACTGAGGATGGGTGGGGATGGGAACATGAGTGATCAAGGTGGGATGGGGTAGAGGGGGAGAGTACTGAAAGAGACTACTAGAAACAAGGAGGCATTTTGGAGTCAGATAAAAAACTTTGTGCAAAGGAGTCTCCCAGGAATCTGCAAAGATGACCCAAGACTCCTAGCATTAGTGGAAATGTAGCCTCAACTGGCTATCACCTGTGACCAGATTCATGCCTAGCCCAATTGTCTTCAGGGAGGTTTTATCCAGCAACTGATGCAAACAGACGTAAACCCACAGCCAAACATGAAATAGTTTGGAGAATTTTGTAGAAGAGGGAGAGAACGGATTTTAGGAGCCAGAAGGGTCAAGAACACCACAAGAAACTCAAAGTATCAACTAACCTGGACTCATAGGGGCCCACAGAGACTCAATGGACAACCAGAGAGCCTGAATGGGACTGACCTAGGCACTCGGCATGTATGTATGTTACTGTTCTGTAGCTTGGTGTTCTTGTAGGACTCCTAACAGTGGCAATAGGGCCTGTCTCAACTCCTTTACTGGCTTTGGGACCTTACTCCACATATTGGATTGCCTTGTCTAGCCTTAAGTCACGGGAGGTGCTTAGTCTTATTGTACTTTGGTATGTCATGTTTTGTTGATACTTGTGGGAGACCGGCCCCTTTCTTAAACAGAAACAGAGGAGGAGGAGTGGATTGGGAGGTGGAAACAGTCTGGGGTTGGGAGAGGGATTAGGAAGAGAGGAGGGGAAACTGAAGCCAGGATGTAAAATAAACAAATAAGTAAATTTATTAAAAAAAAAAGAGAGAGAGAAATAAATAGAATCTTCTAAAGAGTGAAATAAATCTACAACAGGGACTGTAAAGATAGGCCAGCAATTAATAAAGTTTGATATCCTTTCACCTGACATGAGATCATTTCCATGTCTGGCAGTTCATATAGTTCTAGAGGATCTGACACTGGTTTTTTTTTTTTTTTTTGGTTTCTATGAGCACCTGTAAAAATGTACACACATATATAGACACATATCCATGCACATGAATTAAATAAATATTCTTTGGTTACCCCCCTTTATTTCTACTAATGCATTCTATATACTTTCCCTTAAAAGCAGCTCTCCATTTCCATTTACTAATTGCCTGACCTCTCTATGTATTTCCAATGAAACACATTTGCTTGAAGACTCAAAGCTAACATTCACAGATGACAGAAAACATGCAATGTGTGTCTTTCTGGGTCTGAATTAACTCACTCAGAATGATTGTTTTCAGCTCCCTCCTTTTCTGTGAATTTCATTTTTCTTAACAGATGAATAATATTTAACTGTAAATGTGCCACATATTCATTATCCATTCATCAGTTGATGGACCTGAAGACTGTTTCCATTCTCTGAACATGGATAAGAAGATAGGGTATATGCCCAAGAGTTTTATAGTTAGATCATGCAGAACTGTTTTTCATATTTTTGAGAAACATCCCCACTGATCTCCATAGTGAATATATGAGTTTGCACTCTCAACAATTATAAAGTTGGGGGAGAGGTAGTGAATAAGGTAAGAATATTTTGAGATTCTCAAAGAACTAATAAAAAGGTACACAAAATTTATAAATAAGCATTTAATTTCCAGCATTATTAATAATCAAAATAATATTGAAGTAGATAACAATGTTTTAATTTTTAATTCTTTTTTATTCATTTTACATATCAACCATGGATCTTCCTCTCATCCCTCCTTCTACTCTCTCCCAGTCTCCCTCCCTGCAGACCCACTCCCCATCCCCTCCTCCAAAAAGGTAAGGGCTCCCATGGGGTAGATGTGTACTGGAAAGCTAATTGCTTACAAAAAAGTAGAGAATGGACTAGAATCAAGCTTAAAATTCTGTTATTTTTAGTGGATTAAGCATCTCCCTGGAAATTCAGCAATGCTAGTTGTTGAGAGTGACAGATGAGCCTTCAAAATGAGAGAATGATAAAATTTTTTTTTATGAAAATGGCTTCACCTGTTGGTGAGAATAGATTAATATGAAACTGAAGTGCATATTTCCTGTGTTGCTCAGATGAGAAATACATATTGGATAGAATCCATGAATATAGACAATAATTTTCTAAAGTTCTGGAGAACACCATCAAATTTTAGGACATTTTAATTAGCTAATTTTGTGTCTACAGCATAAAACATCTTATCTTCACATGAAAACTAATTTCCTTCTTATGGTTGCTTGATTAGGATACTTTCAGACGCTCTTTCCTTTAAGATCTTTGATTTTCATAAAAAGAAAGCTAAAATAAACAATAGAAATAATCACTTCATTAATAAATTATGTTGGCATTTTACCCTTCTCAAAATATGAAGAGGAAATACATACCACATTTCCTATTTAAACTGAATAAAATGTCAGTTTCTTTCAATGAACCAAGGTTTATTTGCAGAATACACTCATATTGAAAGAATTAAGTTTAATACCCATTGTCCCCTGTAGATTCTTTTCCATAAATGAGCACACACTGCTTACTATAATTTTGAATAAATTTTGAACCATAAACATCCATAATTCCATAAAAAGAATGGTCACTTCACCTGTCGATTGAGTTTTCCAAGGAATTTGTGAGATTTAGCCATCCATCTTCATTTTGTTATGTTTTCCCTCCATAGTCAACATTTCCTGTCTCAGGAAATATTTTGTTCTGTACTAAGCACAGAACTTGTTGTAAGTTTCTTTTATTTTGTAGTTCTTTGAGGTTATGGATCCAGTTTTATTACTGCCTACCATATGTACTGCAATTATAAAGACTTTTCATATCTCACAGAGGTTTTAATTTATCATATTTTCAGAGAAGCTTATCTCAGTCTCCACCTAATCCATTTCAGAAATGTATTCAAAG
Organism: Peromyscus eremicus; assembly: GCF_949786415.1. Classification (NCBI taxonomy): domain Eukaryota; kingdom Metazoa; phylum Chordata; class Mammalia; order Rodentia; family Cricetidae; genus Peromyscus; species Peromyscus eremicus. The sequence continues at coordinate 102,798,024 of NC_081439.1, read as the reverse complement.
AGCAAAGTGTGGATATCAGTCTGTATAAATAAAACACTGATTGGCCAGTGGCTAGGCAGGAAGTATAGGCGGGACAAGGAGAGAGGAGAATTCTGGGAAGTGGAAGGCTGAGTGGGAGTCACTGCAAGCCGCCACTATGACAAGCAGCATGTGAAGATGCCGGTAAACCACGAGCCATGTGGCAAAGTATAGATTTATAGAAATGGATTAGTTTAAGATATAAGAACAGTTAGCAAGAAGCCTGAGCCATTAGGCTAAACAGTTTAAACAGTATAAATCTCTATGTGTTTACTCGGTTGGGTCAAAGTGGCTGTGGGACTGGCGGGTGAGAGAGATTTGTCCTGACTGTGGACCAGGCAGGACTGGAGAAAACTCCAGCTACAAATGGTGCCCAACGTGTTAGCCAGAGTTTCCACCTAAAACCTGAGTAAAAAGATTCTAAAACAGAGCTAAAACAGTTCCTAGTTGTCTCTTTCAAGTTAGTGGCAGCCTGCGTGTTTGAGCTACTATGGCGGATTCCTGGCGTGTGCGCTTGATCTGCAGTATGGCGGGAATGAGGCCTCTGCAAGTGGCACATTAAGCTGTGTGGTGGATTTAGCCTTTGCTAGTATAAAAAAAGAGGTTTCTGGGCTACACACTGCTTTGATAGAAGCATAGACCCACTATTTCTGAGAGGTGATGATTCCCAGAGCTGGCAGAAAACATACCACCGCCAAGTTGGGAAGCTGAATTGGGCAGAGCCAGCAGCCACAGTAAAGTTTCAGTCTTAGATTGCTGCAGTTTAAAGCAATAGGTTCAAGGTAATATAAAAAAATAAGCCACATAAAGATGGCTATCAAACAGAAAATCTGGATTATGTTCTCTTTGAAGAAAAACATTTGATCATAAAAGCTATAGAGTTAAACCAATATGGATATTTTAAAGGTACCTTGACTTCAAAATTTAGATATAAGGATATGTTGGTTTGGAAAAGGGCTCTGTTTTTGTTTCCACAGAAGGCCAGAGGCTATGGATTTGTTCCAGATTAAGATACATCAAGTTTGACCAGCCAAGACCCCCTGAAAGGTCTCTGATGACAGCATGGCCAAGATGATCCAACATCCAGAATGGTTTGAATGCAACTGGCCCAGACAATACAGCCTCATGGACTACTCCATAATCCTAAAATTTTCTTTGTGTCCCCATAAGATACAGCGCCCCCCTCCAGCCAGAAGTAGTAAGAGAAGCTACACCCAAATTCCAAAATTATTTGTAATTTTACTATGTTAAGGTTAAAACCTTCCTTTTTGAAAAAAAAAGAAAAGGGGAAGTGCTGTGGATATCATTCTGTATAAATAAAACACTGATTGGCCAGTGGCTAGGCAGGAAGTATAGGTGGGACAAGGAGAGAGGAGAATTCTGGGAAGTAGAAGGCTGAGTGGGAGTCACTGCCAGCCGCCACCATGACAAGCAGCATGTGAAGATGCTGGTAAACCATGAGCCACATGGCAAGGTGTAGATTTATAGAAATGGATTAATTTAAGATATAAGAACAGTTAGCAAGAAGCCTGAGCCATTAGGTCAAACAGTTTAAACAATATAAATCCCTACATGTTTACTCGATTGGGTCAAAGTGGTTGTGGGACTGGCAGGTTAGAGAGATTTGTCCTGATTGTGGATCAGGCAAGGACTGGAGACAACTCCAGCTACAGCAAAGAATGCAGAACACTATGGGAACAGGAACTGAAGTTTCTTCCCTGTTCTATGGTATTGGCAGTGACCTTGGTGAAAATAACTAAATTTTAAGGTGGAATGGGAAGAACTAGTAACTTGATTATCTCAGAGACAAAGAGAGAGAACTATTGTTTAAGTACATTGATAACATAAAACCACAAAGAGTCCAAAGCAGTTTCTCTTGTAAAAGTATAGTCAGCAGAATTGAAATCAACATTAGAAGGTAGTGCTTCCTGAATGATATGCACACATGGTTTCATAGATAATTACACTGCAATGAGAAATTATTTTTACCCTCTCTATGCTTAGGACAGATAAGGACTTTAAAAAAATAAATGGCAATATTAACCTTTGGCACTTGATCTTATATTCACTATCCACAGAAACTAGCAGTAATGTTAGAAAAGTACTCCTGGCTGATATTACTAAGACTCAGCACATAGTCCTTCCTCTTAACCTCCTACATGGCAAGCCATAATTGGATTTCTTACTTTTTTGAGGATCAGTTTTATTGTCTTTAAAGTCAGAAGACAAATTGTACTATAAGAACGTGATTTATTATTTGGGGTATGGCTTATCAATGCAAAATACTCTGTAGTCTAATTATGCCTTTCAAGCTAAGTTGTTTCCGATATTTCTAGATAATAAATAGTACATGATCAATATCCAAGTAAGATAGTATAGTATCGGCCCTCAGTAAGACTGGAATGAATGATTCGTAAATGTTGTTAGTTTCATTCTCTATCTAAGTGTGCTAATAAAAAATAAATTGATCTTCTCCCTCCAGATATCTCCCCAACAAGTGACTCATTATTTAACAATGACCTATATGAGATTTTCATGGCAGTCACTGATCTCAACTGCTCATGTCAGATCTATAGAGCTCCACTTGATTTTTCTTTATTTTTACCAGTGCAAGGAGGCACTTGGGAGAGATTTGAAAGAGCAAAGGGAAGGGGCAATGATGTAATTATATTTTGATTTCAAAAAATAAAAATTTAAAATTCAAGGAAAAGAGCCCATTGTGGTAAAGTTAGTAAGTGGCCAAAACACTCAAATGTAATACACACAATCCATAATTGTAAATGTAAAAGATAAAATTGTTGAGTATGGAATAGGTACAAAAAGCTAACGAAGAATAAGAGACCATGATAAATGAAGACCACATGAGAATAGGAAGAAGCAAAGTGCTAGAGAGGTCCACAGAAATCCACAAAGATACCTCCACAATACACTACTGGCAGTGGTTGAGAGAAAGCCCGAACTGACCTACTCTGGTGATAGGATGGCTAAACACCCTAATTGTCATGCTAGAAACCTTATCCAATGACTGAGGGAACCAGATGCAGAGATCCACTGCCAAGCCCCAGGTGGAGCTCCAGGAGTCCAATTGGTGAGAAAGAGGAGGGTTTGGATGAGCGAGAATTGTTGAAACCAAAACTGGAAAAAGCACAGGGACAAATAGCCAAACGAATGGAAACACATGAACTATGAACCAATAGCTGAGGAGCCCCTAACTGGATCAGGCCCTCTGGATAAGTGAGACAGTTGATTAGCTTGATCTGTTTGGGAGGCATCCAGGGAGTGGGACTGGGACCTGTCCTCAGTGCATGAGCTGGCTATTTGGAACCTGGGGCTTATGCAGGGACACTTGGCTCAGCCTGGGAGGAGGGGACTGGACCTACCTGGACTGAGTCTACCAGGTTGAACTCAGTCCTCGGGGGGAGGCTTTGCCCTGGAGGAGATGGGAATGGGGGGTGGTGTGGGGGGAAGGCGGGGGGTGGGGCAGGAGGGGGGAGGACAAGGGAATCCGTGGCTGACATATAAAATTAAATTATAAAATAAAATTTAAAAAAGCTAACGAATATTAGTATTTTAATGAATATTTTGGTAGTATGCTTCTGTGTTACCATCTTGAGAATAATAAACATTGTGCTTATATGCTCAATAATTGGCTAAAATGTGGAACAATTCTGATGATGACAAGGATGATCCACACATATAAGTTCCATTTGAAGCACAAGGTGCGTCACATTTTTTACAATACAACTGATTTATTCCCACTATAAAAAGGTTAATAAATCCATGAAATTCTATTAAACTGCTTTGACTGATAAAACTTCACATAGTGCAATGATGATGTGTGCCTTGGTTGAAAATTCTCATTTTTATTCTACATTTTTACTCGTCAGCAACCAAACTGAATCTCTTGCCTTCAGAGCATAAGACTTCTGGTAAGCTCTGAGTCCTTTAGAAAATTGATTTTCCTGTGCACATTGCTGCTTGTGCCTCATGCTGATGAATGACCCTGCTGGTGAAACACAATTTCTACTAAATCAACAAATAGTTGTTATAAAGGCTCTAAGATTTACTCTATTCTTAGAACAAAAGCTTCCATCTCCTGCTCATTAATCCTTGTAAGTGAGATTCAAATGATGGGGGAAATTCCAATAAAGCTTCTTTTGTGCTTAACTATTTCCTAGTTACTTTTAAAAACTTTGGTGAGAGGGATCAAATGAGGGTACAGAATAGTTAGAATTAATGTAGATCAGGATATATATTAGGAGATGGGATCATTCAAGTTCCAGAGTAAAGATTATTTTATTAAGATTATGATATTGTTCATTTTGTTAAATCATGTTTGATGAAAGTTAGGAACTTAATAAAGGGAAAAATGAAAAAAGAAAAGGCTATCATTCAGGTAGTATTATGATCTCAATATTGTCCTGCACCTGTTCCTATGCTGAAGTATGACATAAAATATAATGCAATTAAGGGCATTTAGTCAGAGCTTTATGAGAGGAATTGGTACTCTTAGATAAGATACTTGAGGGAGCCTCCATTGAGGACAGAGAAGATGTCATGTATGAGGAACAGAGTCTCACAAGACATATATATATATATATATATATATATATATATATATATATATATATAGTCATACTCCAGTACAGTCATAAGTAAATTTCTGTTTATAAATTAATCATTTTAAGGTACTGTGTTATAGCATCTCAAATGGAATAAAGCAAAGGACACCTTGGGATTTTTAGACCTGAATTTACAGTAAAAACAAGTCATTCATATTAGATTTGTAGAGTCACATTTTAATGGATTATGTTATTAAAACACAACATGTTAGTACAACACATGTTGTGATCAAACATGTGTTTCATTATTATGTTGAAGTATAAAAAAGAGGAAGACTTAATACATTGTGTTCTATCTTTCCCTCTCTTGAAAGCCCCACCCCTTCCCATAACCTCTTACTAATTTCCTGTCTTTTTTGGGTATTCAAAATGTAACATATCTAAAGAGTTGAAACACATCTAAAGAGTTGAAGTATTGGGAAGAGGCTATGGGATACAAATGTCCCATTTAGGGTTGAGCATTCCACAGTAACTGATTTCTACACCTTGACCAGTTGTGCATCTGTATGAATCACTACCTACTTCAAAGAGAGGGTTGAGACATGCATTAATCTATGGCTAAGTTACCTACTAGAGATTCTAACCTATATGGCCACAAGTTTTTGCCCTAATAATACACCAGTATAAGACTAAAACTCAGCAATGAAAACTTAAAATCTTATATATAGCTCCCTGTCTCATGTAACAGAGTTTAGATGACTCCACCTCTTCATCTTTACTGCCTACAACAAAACCTCTCTATTGCAATTATTCTATGCCTTATACACAACTCTCATTGGCATATAACCAATGGCCCTAGCATTCGCAGCATCTTGGGGTCTCCAGTGCAACTCAGGCTTCACTTTCAAAGCTTCATGCAATGGCCAATACCAGCCTCCAATAAAGGGACTCCTCTGCCATCTTCCTTGCTTCAGCATCACTCTTAAATCATGGAAAATGATTTCATGACTCCCCTTTTCATGTATCCTTCAGGACTCTAAAGCCAGCATGATATCCACCAACTTGGGATGAGCCACATTTGTCACACCTTTTGTTTGTGGTTTCTTTATAGCTTCAAAAAATTACTTAGTCCTTTTCATGGTTTGAAGTTTATCTGGGTCATGTCTTTCAGGGAGACATTTATTCTAACGCAGATTTAGCCTCTCTTTAATGCTACTGATTTTCTTAGAAATTGCAGTCTCTCCTTCAATACAATGCTTGGCTGTAACATTTAGCTTGCCAGTGTCCTTTTTCTCTCCAAATTGTATGCGTCATATTTTTTCACTTGCTCTTTTTCATTATAGACAAGCATAAAAGTAATTATTAATCACACGACAGAACCAATATTAAGCTGTCTTAAAATCTTCTTTGCCAAAGAAATTACTTCCCTCCTTTTAAATTTGGTCTAAGACAAATTCTTAGGACAAGGGAAGAAAGTTATCATATTATTTGCCAAAATATCACAATGGTCTATGCCCTATTGCTAATATTTTCCCCCTATGAAACAAAGTGTTACAGAAGAGACTTTGGACTTTAAAACAATGTTGAGAGTGTAAAATAATATGGAGACTTTTGAAGTTAGACTAAATGCATTACGCATAATGATACATTCCTGAGACTATAAGGGTCAGAGTGTAGAATCTTATAGATTGGATAAGATGTCTCCCATAAGTCATAGGCATTGGAGTACTCAGTGGTTGGTGCTATTTGGAACGACAGGATTTGTGACCTTTGCTGGAAGAAGTAAGTCATTTGAAGCAGGGTTTGAGGTTTTAAATGCTACAAAGTATTTCCAGTTTATTCTGCTTCCTGTTTGTAGTTGGAGATAGGAGATCTGAGCTGCTCCCACCTGCTACCTGCCACCTCTGTTCTGCCAGCAAGGACTCTAACCCTCTAGAACAAAAACTAATAAATAAACGTTCTTCTATAAGTTGCCTTGGTCATGGTTTTTAATCACAGCAATAGAAAAAATTTTAAGATAGGATCTGAAGAAAGAGTTTTCAAAAGAAGAATGAAATGGCTGAAAAATGTCTAAAAAATGTCCACTCTCCTTAGCAATTAGAAGAATAAAAGATGAAAACTACTTTGTAACTTAATCTTACTCCAATCAGAACAGCTAAGATTAAGAAAACAAATGACAAATGCTGGTACGGAGGAGGTAAAATCACTTTTGATGGAGTATAACTTGTGCAGCTACTGTAGAAAACAGTATAGATGTTCCTCTGAAAGCTAAAATTAGATCCAACACATGACATAGCCATACTATTCTTGGACAAATGCCCAAAGAAACCTACATGTTACTACAGAGATACTTGCTCTTCCATATTTATTACTACTCTATTCATAATAGCTAGAAGATGGAAAAGCCTAGATGTCCAACAAATGGTGAATGTATAACAAAAATGTGGTATCTATGCACAAAGGAATTTTGTTTTTCTGTAAGGAAGATTGAAAATATGAAATGTACAGATAAGTGAATGCAACTGCAAAACATTTTCTTGAGTGAGGTAATCCAGAACCAGAAGGACAAATATGACATCTTTTTACTCATATGTGTATCTTAGCCTCGAATGTTTAGATATATGTGTTTTAGTTTTAGTACCTGTAAAATTCAGGTAACTAGAATGGAAACATTGGTTGGGGGAGGGGAAAGAAGAAAGGTTTTGAGGAGGTAGCTGTAGAACAGATGAATAATTACACTAAAATCAGGAATAAGAGAGGTTGTCCACTCTCTATACCTATTCAATAGAATACTTGAAGTCTTAGCTAGACAATAAGACAACTGAAGAAGATCAAGGGGATACAAATAGGAATGGGAGAAGCCAAAGTGTATATATATATATATATATATATATATATATATATATATATATATATATATATGCCAATGATAATTCCACCGGGAAACTCATAGAGCTGACAGACACTTTCAGCAAAGTAATTAGTTTGAGATTTTTCTCTGTTTGGTTTGATGTTGGCTGTGGTCTTGCTGTAAATCACCTCTATTATTTTGAGGTGTGCCCCTTTTATCCCCATTTTCTCCAGGACTTTTATTATGAAGGGGTAATGGATTTTGTCAAAGGCCTTTTCTGCATCTAGAGATGACCATGTGATTATTTTTCTTTCAGATTGTTTATATGGTGGATTGCATTTACTGATTTTTGTACACTGAAGCATTCCTTCATCTCTATGATGAAGCCTACCTGATCAGAACAGAAAACTAACACATAAAATTAGGAGCCTTCTTATACACAAAATATTAATAGACTGATTAGGACAACAGTGAAACACCTTTAACAATAGCCTCAGATATATAAAGTATCTTGAGATAATTCCAAAAAAAAACAAGGGAAAGACTTGTATAATAAAAATACTAAGCAATTGGAGAAAAAAATGAAGAAGATACCAAAAGATGGAAAGATCTGCCATGCTCATGCATCAGTAGGATTTGTATAGTTAAAACAGCCATGCTACCAAAACCAATCTACAGATTCAATGCAGTAACCACCAACATTCCAAACAAAATTCTTCACAAACATGATATGACAATTTTCACCTTTATATGGAAAACACACACACACACACACACACACACACACACACACACACGGCATCAAAAACAGTTCTGAATAATAAAAGAAGTGTGGGAGGCATCACCATCTCCAATTTCAAATTTTACTAGAGAACTATAGGTCCCATTTATTAATTGTTGCTCTCAGTGTCTGTGCTACTGTGTTATATTTAGGAAGTGGTCTTCTGTTCCAATGTATTCAAGATTACTTTCTGCTTTCTCTTCTATCAAGTTCAGTGTAACTGGATTTATGTTGAGGTCTTGATCCACTTAGACTTGAGTTTTGTTCATGGCAACAGATGTGGATCTATTTACAATCTACATGTTGACATACAGTTATGCCAGCACCATTTGTTGAAGATGCTTTCTTTTTTCCATTGTACACTTTTGGCTTCTTTTCAAAAATCAGGTGTTCAGATTAATGTCAGGGTCTTCAATTCAACTCCGTTGGTCTACATGTCAGTTTTTATGTCAGTACCAAGCTGTTTTTATCACTATAGCTCTATGGTAGAGCTTGAAGTTAGGGATCGTGATGCTTCCAGAGGTTGCTTCATTGTACAGGATTCTTTTAGCTATCCTGGGTTTTTTGTTTTTCCATATGAAATTGAGTATTATTCTTTCCACGTCTGTGAAGAATTGTGTTAGGATTTTGATGAGTATTAGATTGAATCTGTAGATTGCTTTCGGTAAGATTGTCATTTTTACTATGTTAATTTTACCTATCCATGAGCATGGGAAATCTTTCAATTTTCTGATATCTTCTTTAATTCCTTTCTTCAAAGATTTAAAGTTCTTATCATACAGGTCTTTCACTTGCTCAGTTAGAGTTAACCAAGGTATTTTATATTATTTGTGGCTATTGTAAAGGGTGATGTTTCTCTGATTTCTGTCAGCCCATTTATAATTTGTATATAGGAGGGCTACTGATTTTTTGAGTTAATCTTGTATCCTACCACATTACTGAAGGAGTTTATCAGCTATAGGAGTTCCCTGGTAGAATTTTTGGGATCACTTGTGTATGCTATCATATCGTCTACAAATAGTGAAAGTTTAACTTCTTCCTTTCCAATTTCTATCCCTTTGATCTCTTTTGTTGTCTTATTGCTCTAGCTAGAACTTCAAATACTATATTGAATAAATATGGGGAGAGTGAACAGCCTTGTCTTGGTCCTGATTTTAGTGGGATCACTTTGAGTTTCTCTTCCTTTAATTCGATGTTGGCTGTTGGCTTGCTGTAAAACCTTTATTATGTTTAGGTATGTTCCTTGTATTCCTGATCTCTCTATGACCTATATTATGAAGGGGTGCTGCATTTTGTCAAAGGCTTTTTCAGCATCTAATGAGATGGTCATGAGGTTTTTCTCTTTCAGTTTGTTTATATGGTGTATTACATTGACAGATTTTTGTATATTGAACCATCCTTGCATCCCTGGGATGAAGCCTACTTGGTCATGGTGGATAATTTTTTGATGTGTTCTTGGATTCTGTTTACTAGTATTTTATTGAATAATTTTGCATCAATGTTCATGAAGGAGATTGCTCTGTAATTCTCTTTCTTTGGTTCATCTTTCTATTGGGTATCAGGGTAACTGTGGCCTCATTAAAAGAGATTGGTAACTTTCCTTCTGTTTCTATTGTGTGCAACAATTTGAAAAGTATTGGAATTAGCTCTTCTTTGAAAACCTGGTAGAAATCTGTGCTGAAACCATCTGACCCTGGGCTTTTTTGGGGGGGGGGATTTTAATGACTGTTTCTATTTCCTTAGGGGTTATTGATCTATTTAAATAGTTTATCTGGTCTTGATTTAACTTTGATATGTAGTACCTATCCAAAAAATTGTCCATTTCTGTCAGATTTTCCAATTTTTTTTTAGTACATGTTTTTTAAGTATGATCTAATGATTCTCTGGATTTCCTCTTTGTCTGTTGTTATGTCTCCTTTATTGTTTCTGATTTTGTTAATTTGGATGCTCTCTCTCTCTGCCCTTTGGTTAATTTGGATAAGGGCTCATCTAGCTTATTGATTTTTTTTTCAAAGAACCAACTCTTTGTTTCATTGATTCTTTGTATTGTTCTTTTTGCTTCTATTTCATTGATTTCAGCCCTCAATTTGATTATTTCCTGGTATCTATTTCTCCTGGACAAGTTTGTTTCTTATTGTTCTTGAGCTTTCAGGTGTGCTGTTAAGACACTAGTGTGAGATTTCTCCATCTTCTTTATGTGGGTATTTAGTGCTGTAAATTTTCCTGTTACCATTGCTCTCATAGTGTCCTGTAAGTTTGGATATGTTGTACTTGCATTTTCGTTGAATTCTAGGAAATATTTAATTTCTATATTTCTTCCTTGACCCATTGGTGATTCGTTTGGGCATTATTCAGTTTCCATTATATTGTAGGCTTTCTATAATTTTTGTTGTTGTTGAAATCTAACTTTAAGCCATGGTCGTCCGATAAAATATAGGAGGTTATTCCATTTTATTTATATCTATTGAGATTTGCTTTGTGACTGAGCATGTGGTCAATTTTAGAGAAGGTTCCATGGACTGCTGAGAAGAAGCTATATTCTTTGGTTTTAGGGTAGAATGTTCTGTAGATATTGATTAAGTCCATTTGAGTCATAACTTCTGTTAGGTCCCTTATTTCTCTGTTAAGGTTAAGTCTGGCAGATCTATCCAGTGGTAAGAGTGTGGTGTTAAAATCTTCCACTAGTAGTGTGTGGGGTTTGATGTGCAATTTAAGCTTTAGCAATGTTTTTTTTACACAAGTGGGTGTCCTTATATTTGGGGCAAATATGTTCAGAATTGAGACTTCATCTTGGTGGATTTTCCTGTGATAAATATGTAATGTCCTTCCTGATCTCCTTTGATTGATTTTAGTTTGAAGTCTATTTTATTAGATATTAGGATAGCTACAACAGCTTGCTTCTTGAGTCCATTTGATTGGAAAGCCTTTTTCCAGTCTTTTACTCTGACATAGTGTATAGTGTCTGTCTTTGAAGTTGAGGTGTGTTTCTTGTATGCAGCAGAAGGATGGATCCTGTTTTTGTACACATTCTGTTAGCCTGTGTCTTTTTAAAGGCAAATTGAGACTACTGATATTAATAAATATTAATGACCAGTGATTGTTAATTCCTGTTATTTTTTGGTGGTAGTGTTGTGTGTTTCTCTTCTTTATTATTTGTTGGTGTGGGATTGTCTATTGCCTGTGTTTTCATGGGTGTATTTAACTTCTTGAGGTTGAATTTTTCCTTCTTGTACTTTCTGTAGGGCTGGATTTGTGGACAGGTATTGTTTAAATCTGGTTTTATCATGGAATATTTTGTTTACTCTGTCTATGTTGATTGAGAGTTTTGCTGGATATAATAATCTGAGTTGGCTTCCATGGTCTCTTAGTGTCTGTATAACATCTGTCTGGGACCTTCTGGCTTTTAGAGACTTCACTAAGGAGTCAGGTGTTATTCTTATAGGTCTGCCTTTATATGTTACTTGGCCTTTTTTCTTTGCAGCTCTTAATATTTTCTCTTTATGCTGTATGTTCATTGGTTTTATTATAATGTGGTGAGGGGTTTTTTTTTGGATCCAGTCTATTTGGTGTTCTGTAAGCTTCTTGTATCTTTATAGGCATTTCCTTCTTTAGGTTTGAAAGTTTTTCTTCTGTGATTTTGTTCAATATATTTTTCTGTGCCTTTGAGTTGGTATTTTTCTCCTTCTATCCCTGTTATTCTTACGTTTGGTCTTTTCATGATGCCCCAAATTTCCTGGATGTTTTGTGTTATGACTTTTTTGGCTTTAGTGTTTTCTTTGACTGATGAATCTATTTCCTCTATTATATCTTCAATGCCAGAGATTCACTCTTCCATCTCTTGCATTCTGTTGATTATGTTTGCATCTGTTGTTCCTGTTTGTTTACTCAGATTTTCCATTTCCAGCATTCCTTCAGTTTGTGTCTTTATTGCCTTTATTTCAGTTTTCAAATCTTGGACTTTTACTTCACCTGTTTAATTGCTTTTTCTTGGCTTTTCTCAAGGGATTTATTGATTTCTTCCATTTTTTTTGTCTTTTCTTCCATTTCTTTAAGGGGAATTTTTCATTTCCACTATAAAGACCTCTATCATCTTCTTAAAGTCATTTTTAAGGTCGATTTCTTCTGCTTCTACTGCATTGGGATGTTCCGGTCTTGCTGATGTAGAACCACTAGGTTATGATGGTGCCATTCTGGTGTTTATGATGTTGTCGACATTTTTGCACTAGCGTCTACCCATCTCTTCCTCCACTCCATACAAGTGATATCTGTGTCTGAGGGAATCTCTCTTGGTCTAATTGATACTCTTGATCAATGGGAGCTCTTGGTCTAATCTGGGCTCTTGGTCCAGTCAGTGCTGATGGATTCTGTGTCCCAGGGAACAGCTCTTAGTCCAATGGACACTAATGGGCTCTGTCTTAGGGAGCAGCTATTCACAATTGGTACAATTCACAATTGGTGGGCTCATGACTCCAGTGTTCACTGGTGTCGCAAGGGGCTGTTTCCTTGGTGAGAGGCCAGAGGAAGAGGCAGCAGCTGAGTCCCTGGAGCTCCAATGGCTGGGGGAAGGGACACAGAATTTACTCCTGGGGCCTAGAGGCTAGGGACCTTGTCTGCCCAGTCTCTCTGCCTTTCCTCTTCCCAGAATCTCCTAGTCTGGTCAACCTTGCCTGGCTACTGCCTAATCAGTGTTTTATTAAACCAATAAGAGTGACAAATCTTTACAGTGTGCAAGAGCATTATCACACAACAGAGGGATAATACCAAATATTTAAAGAACACAAAAACTATACATTGAGAAAACAAATAAGCCAATGTTAAAATGGGATGCAGAACTAAATAAAGAATTCTCAAAAAAAAAAGGAAAGACAAATGGTTGAGGTTCACCAGTCAAAATGGTCAAGAATAATAAAATAAATGACATGCTGTGAAGAATGTGGATTAAGTGGAACACTCATCCATTGCTGGTAAGTGTGCAAACTTGTACAGCCACTAGGGAAATCACTGTGGCAGTTCCTCAAGAAGGTCCAGCTCCACCACTCTTGGACAAAGTATGATTTGTCTTACAACAGAGACACTTTTCTAACCATGTTCATTGCACCTCTATTCACAATAGACAAAAATTAGAAACAGCCTAAATGTTCATCAGTCAATGAATGGACAAAAAAATGTAGCACATTTGCGCAATTGGGTATTACTCTGCCATTAAAAAAAGTGAAATCCTGAAATTCACAGGGAAGTGGATACAACTAGAAAAATCATCCTAATTATGGTAACCCAGACCCAGAAAAACAAATATGGCATGTACTTGCTTATATGTGGATGTTTGCTGTTAAATCTTCAACAAGCAAGCCACAGTCTGTAGAAACACAAAGATTAGTTATTAAGTAAGGGATTAAGGTGAGGAATCGACCTTTCTAAGTAGAGAAAATAGACTAGACAGCTATGGATGGACTAGGAGGCTGGGACTGTAACAGGAGGATCATATGGAGAGAGGGAGGAAATACAGGAAGAGTCAGTTAAAACTTAGGGCAATTTGAGGGATCATATGGAAACCTAATACAGTAGAAGTTGCCTAAAATACATGCATATATGAGAGCAGTCTAAATGAAATCATCAAATAATGGGGAAACAGAGCCACAACTGGAAATCTTTCTTCACCAAATCAAGCTTTCAAAATCAGGAATTGGTTACATCTAATAGGGTTATTGGCCAAAGGGGCCCTATGGGAATGGCCAAAAGAACTCAAGCTGTGGCCAAGCCTACAGCTTGCTTTCCACAAACTGATTGTGAGGCCATGTTGCTGAAGACAACAACCACACTCATCGAACTTGTAGAATTAAAACTGATGCCTACTTAGAACCTTCACTCCTATGGGCTAGTGCTCTTGGTACAGGAAAGTACTGTGCACACTGCCAAAGGAAATACATAAACACCACCCCCTCCACTACAAAGTCTTTGAACTACAGTGGTATCCAGCCTTCAAAACATGATCATGTAGTGGTAGTACAAAGCTTGTGGGAGTAACCAAACAATACCCAAGAGACTTTTTAAATAAGACTCAAGTCATGCAATTTTTGTAGTGTTTTCTTGTTATTATACATGAACCCTTCTGATATTGTGGTAGGTTGTCTGTGTGTGTGTGTGTGTGTGTGTGTGTGTGTGTGTGTGTGTGTGTTGAAGAGGTGGCATTCTATAATATTGTAATAAGATCTCAATCTGTGAATTATTCAGTATCCTAGGGCTGGGCTGTGACCTTCACAAACACTTCTTACTTTTCAGTTCTCCTTAGGAAGGATTGGGTATTTTGTTGTTTTCTTAGTTTTCTCCCAGATTAGTTGGCATCTGGCAAAGCCTCAGATCCTATATTTTTGTAAAGAGCTTTCGTTTTGAGAGTAGACCTTGTTAGGAACAGAGAATATTTTGGAAATATGTAAAAACAGATACTTGTCTTGTATTCTGGATGAAATCATGAGGGTATTTTTTCCTTTAATCTTTTCTGTGAGAACCTATAAGGGTTTCCAGAGGTAAAACTCAGGAAATATTTGGAAGAAAGATGAAACTAGGTACCTTGGAGTATTTAACCTTCAAACTTGTCAACTCATAAATTACAGCCCCCCTCCCCTGCACTGATATCAGTTCCTTTTGTGGTAATTTTCTATTTTATGTACCTCTCTGCCCATCTTGTCATTTTTCGTGGCATCAGCTTGTCCTTTGACTTCAGTTTGCTCTTAAACAAGAAAATTGTGAAAGTTCACTTCATTTAGTTTTTCTCTTCTTGTGTGTATGAGTATGATTCTTTCCAAATTGTTTCCATGCCAGGCCAGATACTTTATAAACATTCTTTTTGGCTGAGCTGTGGTGGTAATCAGAGGAAGAACTTGGCTCCTAAAGACAGGTTTACAGCTTGTCGAATGACCTTGCAGGAGAGACTTGGGAGTGAGGAAATAGTGGGCAAGGGAATCACATCTTATCCAATTGGTAAGTTATGCATATTCCTTACTTTCTTTAAACCTTGCTCTCATGTAAAAGCCCTGAAGATGAACTTAGTGTATCTCTTTGTCTTCTCACTGTGTCCACGTCAAATAAATCTCCTTTTTCTGCTTTCCATTACTAAAAACAATATTCTACCTGATTATATAAGTTCCTACTGTGTAAATCAACATACCACACAGCTAATTATAAACACCATTGGATTTTGAAAGAACATAGCAAATGTTAAATGTTACTAAAGAATAATACATCATCTATGATGTTTCCACCTTATCAGGATACAAAAATAGGCCAAATAACTGAGATATTTTAATCAAATATCTGTAAATCCATTTATTAGGGTGACTATTAGAGTTGATATTTTTCCAATGTCACCAAGATCCCAATCTCTCTCCATCTCTTTTCTCTGCAGTTTTGAGCATTAGCTACAACTCTTCACTGTATAAAAAGTGGCTTCAGCAGTCCCAGGAGTTATAAAGAGATAAGACAATGTGCAGAGGAATCACAGACAGTTTCTATCTCTGATATATTTTACAAATGAAGAATACATTTTCAAAATACTTTGTCATTCTTAAACCAATCTCTAATTTGAACTAATTTGAATACTTGAGAATAATTACGATAAACCACAAAGAGCTGGGAACTTTCACGCTCATTTGAAAACACTTGAACACAGATAGGAAGATAGAAACCTGATGTTCTCTTAAGATGAAGGACTCATTCAAAGCCTCAAGATGTAAGTGCATGGAAATATTCTGTTTAACTAACAAGAACTAAGATGTAGTGGTCAGATACTTTGCTGGACATATTAACATATACTCTAAAGCAACACTTACTGAAGCAGCGTTTCATTGACATACACACATAAATCAATGGATAATAGTTTAAAAAAAAAACCACAAAGTAGTATTTCAGACCAGTGAAAAAAGTATACTTTTTTTTTTTTTTTTCGAGACAGGGTTTCTCTGTGTAGCTTTGCGCCTCTCCTGGAACTCACTTGGTAGTCCCAGCTGGCCTCGAACTCACAGAGATGCGCCTGGCTCTGCCTCCCGAGTGCTGGGATTAAAGGCGTGCGCCACCACCGCCCAGCTGAAAAAAGTATACTGTTTAATGAAAAGTATTTGATAATTTTTTGCCTGGACTTGGGGAAAATATTATATAATAACTCAATTTACAGAAATATATAAGAGAAGAATTTCCCCTCGTCCATGTAAAACAAAAGGGCAGATTAAGCTGTTTCCTGTATGGAAAGATGACATATGCTTCCACCTGCTTTCTGTTTCTTTGCCCAAGTAGTGCAGACACCTTGTGAAGTGTAGAGCATGCTGAGCCCTCATCTCATTGCTGTATTCTATGAATGACCAAGCCTCGCTTTGGATGATTTTGATTAAGGAATTTCATTCTGGTGTGAAAGGGTATACAGACAGTCATTGTTTTTCACTGTCATTTAATAAACTGAACAAGCTCCCTGATGCTTTATTTAAAATAAAAGAGATAAATATCAAGGGTGATAGTAACTTTTTAATTAGTTTTGTGTTGACATTCAAATGGCATGATCTTCCAAGGGGTAATTCAATTGACAGTAAGATCATCTCTGGAGGAAAATAAGAATATACCAGGTGCAGGAACAAAATTGTTTTTTGTCAAATGAGTTTGTTTACTCTTTCCTATAAACCTCATTTACCTATAGATAAATAAATTGGTAGTTACTATAACTATGGTGAAAATTTTGGACTTCTGCTTTCAGTTCTCATACTCATGACTACCATTCTCACAACAGTAGAAAGGAAGGAAAATGAAAGCAAACCACTTTTCTCAAGTCCCTAGTAGAATCTAAATGATAGTACAATCTGCTATTTTCCAATCTGTAGAAAAGATCCATCCATAGGGTAAAGACCAAATTGTATTATTTTTGCAACAATGTTGGCTGAAGCCAGAATCTAATTGAAACCCATTAATGGTAAATTTAGCAAACTAATGGAGTGTGACAGTAGACTATACTGAGAATCTCATTTGTACACCCACACTTTCACTTTGACTCTAAGAAACCCACCACATTTTCTTGGTAAAGAGTTAAGAATGAATATATATATTTCAGAGTTTCAGAGTAGAGGCAGAGGAGTAAGTACAAAATATGCCCAGATAGTTAACCATAATGAAAAACTATTCTCTTGGGTAAAAGAATTTATCAGCATTTTCTCATACCAAGGAGAAAGACACTTCTACTCATAATCCCCATAACTTCCCTTTTTTATAGCAAGAGGGGAAAAGAAACAAATGAACAACAACAAAAATCTTTAAAAATTGTGACATCATAACCTATGGAAATGAGTATAGCAAAAAATTTAATTTAATAAAAAGATGATGGAAGACTTTTCTTGCCTACATTTTACCACCACAGGAAAATAATTGCACAAAACCCATCAGATTGCAACTAAAAGATCTGTAAAATATAGATTTGCTAGTGAAACCTGAAGTCAGTGAAAGCAATAAAAATAAGAAAAATACAATAAGCTGAAATTTTGACACTTATAGCTACAAAGCACATTAAACATAGCATCATTCTTAGTCATATTAGTGTTATTATTATTGTTATTATTATTATTATTATGTCAAAAACCTATTTAACTATTGTTAATGTCTTGTATAAATGTCTTTCTACAAAATAACTAAAGACCAGGTAAACTATCATCTGAAAACAATACACAAGAATCAGAGTCATAATATAACATAGATATTGGCATTAACACATGAGTTTTAATGACTTACATGTGAAAGGTGTTAATGATGAGAGCATTCAATATGCATGATCAGAGATCCAATAAAATTAGAGAGATGCAAATTATAAAGAATAATCATGAAGAAATTGTAGAAATTTAAAACACTTCAATAAATATTGGTAATCACTGATGATCATGTCAATACATTGGGAGTAACTCAGGAAAAAAAAATCAGGGAGCATACAGACAGGCCAGGAAAAATTTCAGGTGTGGAAAGAAGAAATGGATATATAAATAAACTGCTTCAAACACTCAAGAACTGTATATGTCTTTTCTTTATCTTTATATGAGATAAATTAATTACTTTAGAAAATGATGGATAGTTAAAAATAGAGGAATCTCTCTAAAAAATGATTGTATCTCATCCTGCAAGGTGTTTAATTTAACACATATTGCATGCTAAGCAACTCTTTTCCCGTAGTTAAATTTTATGGGATCTTACTGTCATTATTTACACTTTACATTGGGGCTTGCTGTATGAGTGAGCTCTGCCTGGCTCTATTGGCTTTATTTCAGTTTCAGTAATTATTGATTCAGGGAGCAATGCTTGAATTAAGTTAACCCATAATGTTATTTTTTTCTTAGATTTTGTGATACTATATAGAGTTTGAAATTTAACCAGTGTTATAGGATTGATTGACCTCTTTCTTACAGTAAATAAATGACAGAGATCCTTTTTAACATAATCTACCTAAATACATAATCCTAATACATACATACCTATATAAATTTTAATAAAGACAATGAATAGAAAAAATAATTTATAATAATGAAATTATGTGCATTTCAGCATAACTATTTGGCTAGAATTATACTACAGTGTGTAACAAAGTTATCAAATGGTGTTACCAAGTATGAGATATTACTGTGAATGTGATTGCTCTAAATACTGACTGATATAGGTGTGTGCCACTGTTGACTGAGATAAAAGGAACATTATTTTGGTGACCGCATGTTTTAATTTTACTCCACAAAATTCAGTGTATATTAAAATGGTATAAATGACATATTTATAATATAAATAATTTTGTTCTAGACTCAGAATATTAGTTTTTTCTTTCATCCTATATTAACAAATCAAAAACTCAAAAATCATGTAAGATACAAGGTCATTACTCAGTGCTTGGGATTATTCTATATCACATATTATATGGATATATATTTTTTCTGATTTCAGTTTTTAAGTTATCAAAAAAGAAATGGTCATGAAACTCAAATAAATTTAAAAGGTTCAGGTTTCTTAGAAGAATCTAGAAGAACTGTTCTTGAATTCTCAGGCACTAGAAATTCACTATGTGTTGAATGGTATAACTGAGACTTAGACTAAAAGTGTTTCCACTCAGTTCTGAAAGTTCGTTTGACATGTTAGGAGAGGAATTCTGTATGAACACTCCAAGCAAAGACTCATAAGAATAGAGAAAATACTGTTTACAGACTGAAAAAAATATGCCTTTATTGTTGAAATAAACAATGATATTATTTCTACTGAACAAACATACCCCAAAGTGATACTTTCCAAGACAGGTGGATTGCAGAGAAAAATTGATTTAAAAATCCTGTGAGGACAACACATAGTTTATTGATGATAATTGTTTGAGTTCTTAAGGATACCAGAGAGAGTTCTTGGAGTATGACTAAGCTGGACAGTGGAATCCTAAAGCCAACAGCTACAATTAAAACCCCCAAGTAGTGTCTGTAGAGATAGTTGAGCAGTTACAAGCTTTTGTCACTCTTCAGAAATTATCAGTTTGGCACTCAGCAGCCATATCCAGTGGCTCACAACTGCCTACAGCCCCAGCTTCTGGGCCCTCTTCTGACATCTGCATTCAGTCACATGCACAAAAACACACACTCACACACATATATACATAATTAAAAGGAAAAGTGTGCCTTGGTTAATTCCAGATGTCTGGCATCATGGTGTTTGGGAGACAGGAAGCTACAGTTTCCATCGAATGAGTTAGCGAAAATAAATAAAATATTCTCCATGTAATCTTGTTGTTTTGTCAAAAACTCTGAGTACAGGGCTCAAATCTTATTTCATAATTGTAGGTACCTATTCCTACGGGGCATCAATCATCCTGATTCTCACCTCCTAACCTCCAGAAGCAGTATCCGAAAAAACTTAGATGCATTCAAGAATCGCCACATTATACAGGTCCTCTTCGAAAGAGTCTGCTTAACCAAAAATATTCTGTGAGAAAGTGGGCATATCAAAAAGTTGTCTTGGAAGCAGGAAATTATTTGAAACCATATGTTAATTATCCTAGGATAGCAGCTGAAGGAATCATCATATTTTAACACCAAGGGAGGGCTATTTAACCATTGGAACTTTTCTGCTTCTAGGTGGAATGCTGGTTATTACAAGTGGCACTACGACTATTACAAGTGATGCATTTATTTATTCCCTCTATTTCACAAATAGAATCATAGAACTTTAGAAGGATCAGTGTGATTTATTACCTCTTAGGAAAATAACTATTATTTTAGGAGAAAAGGACACTCTCGATAAGGAATTTTTTTATATTAAAACTGATAGCTCAATATTTATATTTATTTATTTACCTATCTATTAATCTATCTATCTACCTATCTATCTATCATCTATCTATTTCTTTATTTATTGGTAGTACTGAGGGCCTCCTACATGCAAGCACTGTACTATTGAACTAAAATACCAGTAATATTTAATTTATTAATTTTTATGTATTGAGACTATAATTATATCATTTTCCCCTTCTCTTTACTCATTAATTGTTGTTACATGCATATATGTATCTACTTATATCCATGTATTATCTATCTAATCTATTTATCTATTCATTCATCCATCTATCTATCTATCTATCTATCTATCTATCCATCTAATCTCTCTGTATATTCCTAAATATAATCTGTTCAGTGTTTATGATGTCACCCATCATTAAGAAAACTTCTCTTTGCAACAGGGACCACTACAGAAAGCCACAATCAATCAAAACGTAGAGTTATGTAGGCCAGTCCCAGGGAACAATCTATAAAACAACTCCCACAACTAAGGCTCATGAAACATAGAAGCAGAGGGGCCAAAACGATTATAAGAACCAGAGTATTTGGAATTATGCTATGAAATTGTCTCCTTGTAATATCAGAACTTACATCCATAAAATCTCACCAACATGATTGCCCAAATGTGAACTGAGCAAGGGCAGTGATAGATATGCTAATTTGGACAAGGGAAAGGCAGCAGGCCTCAACCATACACAAAGGGAGTGGAAGAAACTGTCTCATTCCGGAAAGAACACACTAATTGGTTATCCAAAACCAGTATGTCAACAATAACTTTTACTAAAAGAGAATTATCTGTGGGGAAATACCATGTAAAAACTTATGTTTATTATCACAAAACGATTTATATGATCAAAGGGGAAAAAGACAATATAACAGGCAGAGAAAAAGGAGGTAATTCTAGATGAAGGGAAAGTAGAAATGTCATTTGAAATCAAGGAAAGAGACAATTGCAATTCCTAGCATTTGATGATTTCCACTTTTACACTATTATCCTCATATGACTGAATAAGGAATTGGGAGGAAATTTAGAGTACCTCATGATTATGTAAGCTACAGAGGTGAATAATATTGTATTAGATTGTTTCCATTGCTAGAATATACACCTAAACTGATTGCTTTATGAAGAAAAATGATTTATTTATTTATTTATTTGCTAACAATTCTATGACTTTGGGGACTCATGGTGAGTTGTATCATGGACTGAGTTTTTGTGCGAGGGGGAGTGTTCATGGTGATATAGAAAGCAAGAGAGTGACTTCTGATGGTAATTTTTATTTTGATTTACATTTCACTGATGATAATCTATTTTTATTTGTTTATTGGCAATTTTTATGTATGGCTTCTTTTGAGAAATATCTATTTAGATCTATTGGTATTTTAATTTCTATTGTGTTTCAACTTTTCTTGGTCATCTTTACTTTTATTCTCATTTTAAAAAATAAATTACTCAAAAATTTCATACAATATGTTTTGATCATATTCATTCTTCTCCTCTAACTCTTCCCAGGTCCACTTCTTCCCCCTCACAAACTTTGTGTCATCTTTTCTATGGAGACTCATCAAGTCCAAATTGTGTGGCTCATAAATTCTTAAATGTGTGCCCTTCCACTGGAGCATGAATGACCTACCAGGGGCTGTACTCTTAGAGAAAACTGATTCCCATTTCCCAGGAGCTAGTCTTTCTCTTTGCCTTCTATTATGACTTTTTAAATGTGTGTGTGTGTGTGTGTGTGTGTGTGTGTGTGTGTGTGTGAGTGAGAGAGAGAGAGAGAGGAGAGAGAGAGAGAGAGAGAGAGTTGTTTGAACTCTGTATATATTTTGGATGTTAATCTCTTACCAGATTCACAGTTTGCAAATGTTTTCTCTCATTAGATAGGTTGTCTATTCATGCCATCATTGTTTCCTTTGTTGTCTAGAAGGCTTTTAATTTGATGAACTCCCATTTGTCTGTTTTTTTCCGGCTGTTTTCTATGCTTTTTGGGTCTTGTCCAACATGTCTGCCTATTCCAATGTCATGAAGCATTTTTCCTTATTTTCATCTAGCAGTTTTGTCTTCTTCTTAATGCAATATTTATCATTATTAACTTCTTTTAGAGCCAATTTTGCTTCACCCCAAATCCTTTGGAATGCTTCCAATTTTATTTATATTAAACTATTCTTTGTAATTTTTAATTCATTTATTGGCTGCCTAAGTATATGTTATTTTCCACATATTTGTGACATTCTTTTCAATTTTCCTCCTGTTATTTATTTCTGACTCTACACTATTGTAACTAGAAAAGATATTTCATATGATAGAAATTCTCTCAAATTCGTTGACATGTTTTATGACATCTACAACCTATCTTGGAGAATGTTATATGTGTACTTGAGAATAATGTGTGTGAATTGTGTTATTCAGGGGAATTTTTGTCTGGTACATATATATTTGATCTGTAGTGTCGTTTAAGTCCACTGTTTCCTCTTAGATTTTCTATTTTTATGGTCTATTAATTGTTGAAATTATGGCATTGAAGTTTCCTAGTTTTACTGTGATGTTATTTGTAAGGAGGTTTTTTTGAGTCCTGCTTAGCATAATCTGTGGCTGATGGAAGTCAGCCATTGCTTATCAAGAATTATTAAAAATATACGTATAGCTCACAATTCATCATCCATAAGTACATAAGCATATTTTTCTATCATAGTGTAGCTGGAGTTTTCTCTCTGGGTCCCTCTAAGGCCCTGCAGTCCGACAGCCCACTTATAAAAAAAAACACACAGACGGACGCTTATATTATTTACAAATTGTATGGCCATGGCAGGCTTCTTGCTAACTGTTCTTATATCTTAAATTAACCCATTTCTATAAATCTATACCTTGCCACGTGGCTTGTGGCTTACCTGCATCTTCACATGCTGCTTGTCCTGGTGGTGGCTGGCAGTGTCTCTCTGACTCAGCCTTCCATTTCCCAGAATTCTCCTCTCTCCTTGTCCCGCCTATACTTCCTGCCTGGCCACTGGCCAATCAGTGTTTTATTTATACAGAACGATATCCACAGCAATCATAGTACATTTATCTTTAGTTGGCCCACGAGTGGGGAAGGGAAAGCAGTTTCTATTCAGTAGGATGGTGCTCTTTCCTAGACCTAAATTGCTCTGTAGTTTTTATACATGTTTCAGATTTAAATGTGCATATACCTCCATACACATATGAAGTCCTTGCAATAACTACAAGATAATGTGATTTGGAAAGTTTAGACTATACTAACCCCTCTTATGGCAATAAGAGACACTTTAATCAATCAAGTCAATATTTACCACTTAACTAAAATCATCTAGGATAGTGCTTAATGGTTTAACCCTTTTGAGGTGGAACACTATCACAGTTGGCAATTATGATGAAGCTCATATATCCTTCCCAGGCAATGGAATCTTTAAGAGACTATTCAGCTATAACGCCCCAAGGTCAGTACAAATGTCAAACTAATCTTAGTGCGTATTGAAGTCACTTTGTTCGCTCTTAGCTTGTGTAGCTTAAACAAGAAAGCAAGCAAACACAAATATTTGAATCCTTTAATGCTCATATAGGAAAACAATGAAAAACTCAATTCATTAACTTCCATAGAAAAATATGTGAACAACTTTATACAATACTGAAATCTGCTCATTAGTAAGAGTTGGAGAAAAGAAATGTTAAGAATCACGCAATTTATCCACTTTCCCTAGGGTACATTGAAGAATAAAGTACACACTCATTCCCCCATGGTAGCAGAATTTCTAAGCTGAATAATCACAAAAAATCATGTGCCAAAAATCCCTTGTATGCACAGAGCAAGAATATTTAGGAATGCCCTGTGCATAGATGATTATAAATTGGATATGGGGTTTAATTATGGGGTTTTCATTTCATGATCTAAACAACTGGGCTTTGGGATTAGCAGTTATTGTCTGTTCACATCAAAAACTGGCAGTGATTCCTCTAATCAAATGAGGACATATTAGCATACTGTACATAGCAAGATGATGCTCCCAATAAAAAGTGACAAAGGGTTTCTGAACCCAGCATCTGTCATACTGGATGCATATCTAATTTATTTATCCAGCATCTTCATTCCCAGGAGATCATGGTTATTTATTTATCATTTGTGAAGTAACTCAAATGTTAAAGAAACAATGGGACAAACTTATTTTCTATAATTCCAAGGACATTTTGTCAAATAAAATTTCTTTAATCCTTATGTAGTATTTTTGAACTAAAATTTATGTCCACAAAACAATGAATATTGGTTTAAACACAAAGTGAATAATTCGGACTTGGTACTTAGCAGAAGAGCTTCAATATTGAGGATTCTTCCCACTAACTCTTGAGTTTATGGTCAATGCCTAACATTTTAATATTTTCTGGCATCAGAGTAGTGACTATCAATATATATTTAACCAAAATGCTAGTACTTTTGCAGATAGGATATAAATTGCAACATGATAGAATTAGCTGGCTGACATTTGACAGAACAATTTCATTGATGCATTTGAGAAGTATTTTATAAAAGGTTTTCTATGGCTCAAGAGTCCTTAAAATGCCTCTTACTCATTTTACTAATATTTAATATTCCTAAAAGGTGCTGCACAATAGGTTAGACATGCAGATGAAACAATGAGGAAACAATATAATTGTTGCTATTAACAGACATTTCAATATCATGTATAGAACAGATTATGTATAACACGTGCCTGTTTTTGTCCCATATCATACAGGGCATGGAATCCAGGGTCTCATATGTACTAGGCAATCACTATATTACTGAGTCATACATCAAGATCTATTACAGATCTAGAATTAATATTCAGACATTGAAGCCTGTAAGTCTTTCTATAAGAAGCAATAAAGCAATAACAATAATGGCAGAAATTGTGATTTTTTTCTTTTTTTTGTTTATTCAAAATAGCTTTTTTTCTCACATACTATATTCTAATGATAGTTTCCCTTTTCCTCTGCAACTCTTCATTCCTCTCTTCCTCCCCTCCCATCAGATACACCTTTTCCCTGTCTCTCATTTAAAAAGAACAGGCTTCTACGCCATAACAGTAAAATAAAATAAGATTAAAGAAAAACTAACATATCAGAATAGACAAATCAAACAGAATGAGAAAAAACACAACTGGATATTTCTCAAAGCAACTTAATCATGGAATTTTAGTAACAGTGAAAATTTCACATTATGGTGACTACACACATAAAATGGAATTAGGTGAAAGGACCAGGAAATACTATTTCATATCACATATGCATAGTACTGATTTTGAAGCACGGATGATTATGGACAATTGAGTGATAGTCAATCAAGTTTTAGTGCTAAGAACATTTTATTTTTGTAACTAATTCAAAATGTAAACTCTATAATCAGAACTTCTGGAATTATTGATACCACTTGTTTATTGCACATTTGCTTGTGACAGTATAATAGGCAGCTACTATAAACTATTAATGTTGAAGTGCAAAAGGAATTCCTTGGGCATGATGATGTCATGTATCAGTGGAAATTCTACATAAAAATCCTGAGACATACTGTCCTTGCAAATCTAACCCAAACACAAAAACCTGGTAATCAAATAATGCTGGTACCCTCTTTTATCACTGATTAACCATAAAATAACTCCCAAATGCAAAGGGCAGTGAGGGACTTTTTGTGACCCACAAATGCCCTGTTGTCCTAGCTGGAAATCAATCTTATGTAAACTGAATGTCCTCAGGCCTTAGGAGCATAAGGGCGAAAATTAAATCACGTTGACATTTGTGCCCAAATTAGACCAACTTATTGCTTCCACTTGTAGACAGGATTTCTTGAGGTTTCTGGGAGGGGACCAATTCTCAGTTTTGCTTGCAAATCAATCAGAGTCAATACTCCCCCACAACTGCTGATACTTGTGGATTGCTCAGCTCATGTTTCAACACTGTTCTTTCTTTGAGCTAAACTGAACTTTCAATTCTATGAGTGTATTATACTTTTTCCTACTTTGGATTTAGTCAACTTTCTATTCATTCGGTGAGAAAACTGTTATTTTATGGAGATTTGTTATTTGTAACATATTTCAGAAAGCATTACTTGACCATAAATGAGAATTAGCTACCCCTCACAAGTGAACATGTGACACATTGTATGAACAACATATATATGTGTGTGTGTATATATATATATATATATATATATATATATATATATATATATATCAGCATTTATGACACTACTTTAATATTTTGTTGAGAGTAACAATAAGTAAACAGTAAGATTATATCTACAAATAAATAACATATTGTTTTTCTTTTTTGCATTGAACAGGGTTTGATATGTAGTAGGACTTTTATAGAAGAATTTGCAATTTAACATTCAACTAGTATACTTCTTGAACGAAGCTAGAGACTAAATAATCTTTATTATCCGTTTTCATATTCAAGTTGTACATCCTATCTCTTTACTTATTTCTCATATCCAAAATATCTCTACAAAGCCTACCGCAGACAATTTAGTAATGGAGAAATATCTGTTGACATACTTTCTTGCTTCAGGCATTCACAGCTCTCATTCTGAGCATTCACTGCCTGAAGCATCCCATGATTTTATCAGTCCATTTTAGATGGTGCTTTGTGCTCAGGATTTTCCTTCCCTGTCAAACTTTCCCTCTCCTAGTTGGTATTTCACCGTAATTTTACTCTGAGAAAAGGTGATCTTGAGTCTAGTTACACAATTCTATTTAATTAAGTTGTGAGAGAAGGAACATATTGTGATTCATGTATAAATAGACATTTGTCCAGATTTTCTTTTATACAGTTGGAGCCATAAAGTAAGATTGGGGTAACAGTTTTTAATAAGCATGACAGTAGTCGAAATATAACACAATAAGGTAACCTGTCTATAAGTAAGTATAAACTGACTATCATTTTGGCACTGGAGAAAACAATAAGTCCTTTAGTCTAATACAAGTAAGACAATACAGCCTTTCTCCTAACCCTGCCCTTATATTATGGCTGATTATTATTATTATTATTATTATTATTATTATTATTATTATTATTATTATTGTAATTGAAGATTGAACCTAGTATGTGTTGGGCCAGCACCTACCAGTGAGCTATATTCCATTTTTTATTGTGCTTTTTGTGTTTGAGGCTTTTATTTTGAGACAAGTTCTCATTTAATTGCCACAGGCCAGATTTGAAATTGTTCTGTAGCCCAGGCACATCTTGAACAGTTCCCTGACTCAGCCTCCAGAAGAGAAGTTTTTGGAAACCTGCATCATTGGACTCAGCTTGCTTACTTCTTTTGTTTTTTGAATCACTGACAATCAGAAAGCCAGGTATTCTAAATTGTCTAAAAACAGGGGGCTTCTGATTATAAGGTACCCTGCTGGTGGTGAGAGATGCCTACCCTCTTGATTGAAAGTCAGCCTTCTCAATGAAGCATAGAGAGTTGGTGAGTGAAAGAGAGATAACCACAGAGGCATCAAGATTGTAAACCACACAGAAATAAATTAAGAAAACAACAGGTATTATGTACTATCAAGAACATTAACTTTGTATAGCATAGATTAAAAGCCTCTAATCTATAGCTATATTACACCAAATCAAAGCTGTGTAGTTGACTATGTTTTTTAAATAAAATTTCATGAGAATGTATCCCACATGCTCATTTGTCTACTGTCTATGCTTGTTTTAGCACTAACAGCAGAAGACTGTTTGATTAAATATCCTGCAGTCCACAAAACTTAAAATATACGCTATAAGTTGCTTTGCAGAGGAAGTTTTCTGGAGGAATTAAAAACATGACCCATTTTATTCAGTGATTAACATGGGCTTCTGATGAAGATCCATGGTCTACATGTAGGGCACTTTACTACCTGGAAATGGGAGAATACAGTTACCTACTCTGAAGATTTTGAAGCCCTCCAGCTCTAGAAAGCAAAGTTTCTAAGCCTTTTGAAGCTGCTCAGTGTAATCTAAATAAAGAGTCTGGACACATAAGGTAAGTTGTTTGTGGTAGCAGTTCAGATGTCCCTAAAGATGAGTCTCCCAGACATATGCTTTTGACATGATGAATTCATTGCACATTTTCAGAAAAACTACTTTGTGCATTTTTAACTCTTCTCATGACAAGGCCTTTTCATGTTTATGACCTAGAAGAGATAGACAGACCCTGTATTGTTTGTCAAAACATTTAAAAATATTTATAATTATTCATGATGTTTTACATCTAATTAGATGAGAAAATTATTGCTAGATATAATTGTTTATTAGTTATGCAAACTTTTGAATTGTCACCATTTCAAGTACATTTCAACTTGTGGATATAAGAGATAGGTTGTGTGTGTGTGTGTGTGTGTGTGTGTGTGTGTGTGTGTGTGTATTTCTATGGATATACAGGACCACAGAACTTCATAAACACACTTTGAGGTGAAACAACACCTTTATTAAAAGTAAAGTGCTTCTCTTATTGGCAATCCCTTTCATTGGATTTATTAACCATTAACCATTTCAGCCTTGGTTTCTTTCTGCTATTGTTTATGTTATTGAATGAATTAATAGAGTTGACTGGTGTAATATGGAGGGATATTGAACTCATTATCTGTGACAGGTAAGAAAGACTTTGAAAATTTATATCTTTTAAAACATATCTTTGTTTCCCTTGCTAGTTCAGATTTTTCTACTTCTCTATTCAATTCTTATTCTAGCAGTCCTAATGAAATGCCACCACTTCTATCAAAGATCTCAGTGTATATAAATGAAATGTATAATAGGAATAGAAATTGGAAAGCCAAGAAAAATAATTTTATGATTAATACCACTTTATCACCTCTATTCTCAATAGAAGCACTTTAGTAACAAATAAACCATTCTCACAACTGTAGTAATAACAACAATGCCAGTGCCCTTTAGGACAGTCATCTGTGTTATGAGCTATAAAATCAGTGAGATATAAAAAGAATCTTACAGGAAACTGAAAGCTTAACTACATGTTTAATTGGAATTAACCACATTCATAGACTACTTGTGGTTGTTCTGTTTCTTACCTCTTTATAACATTTAGGAAAAAATGAGAAGATTGAGTTAACAGTCAGGAAACAGTATATAGGTCTGTGACCTTTGCAGAGTATCATACAGAAAAGGCATTGCTTCTGTTTAGAAATGTTCTTGAATTTGGCAGCCGTAGCACTGCAGATACTTTGAATGACACTGAGAATTTTATGAAGTGTTAGCCAAAGCAATGTAACTTCATAAGAGATTGGAAACATATACAAAGCCAGTGAACTTCAAGTTAACTTACATGCAAATTGATTAGTAAGTTGCCACTGTGCCAATTTTTTTGTTTGTTTGTCATGAAAATCTTCTGCAGAAGTCCAAAATGAGAAAAAGTGAAAGCAAATTTGACATAGTTACAGTAGTGAAAGAGATTCAACAGCCAAAGGTCTCTCCACACCTACTTGTTCACTTTTATACTGCATTAAGTATACTGCCTGGTAGGTAGTAGACATTGAAATGATAATTTAATAATCAAAGGTCTTTTATGATTCACCACATACCTGTTAAAAAACATCATGTCTAGAAAATTACAGGAAATATGAGGAACATTATATATAGACTAAATATCACTTAATTATTTTTGATAATGCAGATAGGACTAATGGGGATCAATACAAAGATCATAATAGTTTGAATTTTCTAAAAGACATTTGTCATATTTGGTGGAACTAAAATGCATCTTATTACAATGTTGAACTATACTCATTGTATAATAATATTGTTAAGACTTCTGAACATTCATCACATTTATAAATTTTGACAAAAGGTACATCTACATGACATCCTTCATGCACTCAAAAAATCTCACCAATCAAATGACAGTCATTTTTTTAATCTATAAATCTGGCTCCATAGAGGATCAAACACTAAGAGTAATTGAACCAATAATTCATTTCATCCAAAACAGAAATGCTTTTAAAATCAAATATTAAAATTACACCTTGCACAGCCGTGGTGCAGTGGGAAGGGGCTTAGACTTGCCTAGGCTCAGTGAGCTGGGCTCTGCTGACTCCCCATGGGAGACCTCGATTTGGGGGATGTGGGATGTGGGGTGGCTTGGGATAGAGTGCTGGGGAGGTGGGAGGAGGGAGGGGGAGTCTGTGGATAGCATGAGGAGTGAGTAGAAAATTTCTTAATAAAGAAAAATAAAATTCAAAAAAAGTGAAACAAATACTTTATGTGAAACATTTTTTATGAATTTTTTGCAATAGAAAAGAAAAAAATATTTTTTCTGAAATATTTGCTCATGGCTTTGATGTAGAAAATGACAAGAACCAAAGTAATTTTAAGCTAGAATGTTAATTAGAACTCTCACAGAATGTTCTCTACTTTTAATAACTGTGAGATTTAGAGGTGAAAGAATAGAGTAAAACAGAATTCTAACATGAAGTTTTGTGTTATTGTATAGACTATAACACTAACAGAAACTAAATTTGATAGTACAGCAATGTGTAGTATACTTTTCAGAAAAAAATGCTTGTATTGTTTTCTTTTAAAGAAACAAGGAATTTTTTTTCATTTTACAACTTATTTGTAAGATGTCTCATGTTGCATGTGCTGAATAATATGTTACATAGTAAAGAAGATTAAGAGAATTTAATAATATATGATTCTAGCTTATGTTGAAATCATGTGGTCTCAATCAATTTTAATGGAATTGGATAGGGTTCTTCCATGCAAATATACTTGTGGGAGCATTGGATAATAACTGTAGCCAATTTAATTTGTTGCTTTACACAAGATCACTGCATGAATGACATAGTCAGTGACCTTGAGTCTTAGCAAATTGGATGTATTTGAGAAAAAAATGCTTATTTCATGAAAAAGTTTAATCCATGCTATGTTTGATGAATGGACTAAAGAGAAACTTGAAGCCTCCACATAAGAGTAATGATGCAATAGAAGCATGAATTACCTCTAATTGATCAGTACTTCTTGTACACTTGTATTGATATATCATAACATATCAAGTAAACATATACAGCTGTTAGAGTCAACAATTCTTTTCCTAAAAATCTTGGAAGAGAATAGAATCCTGGGAGTTTCTACTTCACTAGGTTTCCACATTGTCCCCCAAATTGTAGTCATTGCTCCCCATATTCTCTCCCTTTACCTCCCCACTTGATTCCTTCTGTTCCCATTTCCACCCACCCCCACTCACCAACAACATCGATTCTGTTTGCCCTCTGGAGGAAGATCTGTGTGTCCCCTTAGAGTCCTCCTTAATACTTAGATTTCTGGGCCGTGGATTGTAGCATGATTATCATTTACTCAACAGCTAATATCCACCTATAAGTGAATATATACCATGTTTGTCTTTCTGGGTCTGGGTTGTCTCACTCAGGATGACCTTTTTCTAGTTCCATTCATTTGCCTGCAAATTTTATGATGTCATTTTTCAAATAGCTGAGTAGTACTCCATTGTGTAAATACACGACATTTTCTTTGTTCTTTGATTGAGGGGCATCTAGGTTGTTTCCAGTTTCTGGCTATTATGAATAAATCCATTGTGTACATAGTTGAGCAAGTGTCCTTGTGATAGCAGGGAGCACCCTTTGGGTATCTCCCAACAAGTGCTACAGCTAGGTCTTGAGGTAGATTGTTACCCATTTTTCTGAGGAACTGCCATATTGATTTCCATAGTGATTGTATAAGTTTGCATTACCATCAGCAACGGAGGAGTGTTTCCTTTGCTCTATATCATCATCAGCATGAGCTCTCTCTTGTGTTATTGGTCTCATCCATTCAGACAGGTACAAGATGGAATCTCAAAGTACTTTTTATTTGCATTTTCCTGATGACTAAGGATGTTGAATATTTCTTTACATGTTTCTCTGCCATTTGAGATTCCTCTATTGAGAATTCTGTTTATATTTCTACTACATTTTAAAAATTGGATTATTTGGTTTTGGTTTTTTTTGATGTCTAGTTTCTTGTGTTCTTTATATAATTTGGAGATCAGCCCTCTGTCAGATGAGGGGTTGTTGAAGATCTATTTCCATTCTGTAGACTGCTGTTTTGTCCTATTGATATCTTTTGCCTTACAGAAGCTTTTCAGTTTTATGAGGTCCCATTTATTAATTGTTGATCTTAGTTGATCTTAGTTGATCTGCACTCTTGGTGTTCTGTTCAGGAAGTTGTCTCCTGTGACAATGCATTAAAGATTATTTCCCATTGTCTCTTCCATCAGGTTCAGTGTATCTGGTTTTACGTTTTTTTTTTTTTTGTTTGTTTGTTTTTTATTCCCTTGGACATGAGCTTTGTGCTGTGTAGACAAATTTCTAAATAGTCTTATTAAATTAAAAAAAAAACACAGAGCCAAATATACTGGTGAAAGTCTTAGAGAGATCAGGGAAATAGGGAAAGCCACCAGCCAACCTTACCTCACAAACTCTGCTGCTTCTAAAAGCTGTGACTTCCTGTTTATCCATGCCTATATGCCTTGCTGTTCTACCATGTGATTTGCTCTCTCCGTTTAGCTACATCACTTCCTCTTCCTACCCAGCTCTGTCACTTCCTGTCTGTCTGTACAGACCTCCAGACCTCCATGGTTAACTAGTTTTGCAATTTGAGGCATGTGTCACTACACCTGGCTCTGTTTCCACTATGGCCTTGAACACACAGAGATCCTGTCTGCCAAGTGATAAGATTAAGGGCATGTGCTACTGTTGCCCTACTTCTTTTTTTTACTTAAAATGGCTTGCTATTTCCTCTGATCTCCAGGCAAGCTCTATTTATTAAAGAACAAATAAAATATCATCACATTTCAACACAAATAAAATATCATCACAGTGCTGCATGATAATATAGATCTATTTGTATTCAACATTTGTTGACTATTAAGTCACTCTTCCATAATTCTTGAAGATGCTTCTAGAAAACTACAGTTATGATGCCTTTTCTCTAAAATAATTCTAATACATTTTAGATAAAAAAACAGATAAAGACAATACTAAGGCTTCAGAGCTCTTTATAACTGTTTTACACATTACACTTTTTAATTTTCTCACAATAAAAATCAGTAAATTGTCACTCCTCACTCTTAACTCAGAGTCCACCTCTCTACTATTTAAAAAACTACTAAAAAAAAGTTTCCCACTCATTTTTCTACCTTCTCATGTCCCCTATTCTTTTACTCTAAATGAAACTAGTTCTTCAAAAAATACCTTTCAGTTTCCTATTACTTATTTTTCCATAACTTCCTATACAAACCAGATACAAATTATCTTAAAAATACCACCACAGAAACTTGAATTGGTTTTTGAACAATATATTCTGAATAAATCAATTCTAAATGTCTCATTTATTATATGCCTTTTTCTATAAGTGCATTTCTGAATATTACTGAAGAAAATTACACCATGGTGAATGCCTACATTTAATATGTACTGTTTCTGATATTTCATTCCCCCTAACCAGTTATCATACACATTGTTAGTGTTTGGTTTTCTATTGTTGTTTGTTTGACTTTGCTCACCTTAAGTTGAAATAAACCTTGAAAGGATACAGAAATTAATATATCATGTATCAAAGAGGCCATTGTTGGTAACTATGGTGATATTTTATTTGTGCTGAAATGTGATTTTATTTGTATGTTAATAAATAAAGTTGCCTGGGGATCAGAGGTTATAGCCATTAAGCAGAAGTCGGGCAGTGGTAGCGCATGCCCTTAATCCTATCACAAGGCAGGCAGAGTCTGTGTATTCAAGGACAAAGCCAGCATGGTGACACACACCTTTAATCCAAGTACCAACCATAGAGACTTGGAGGTCTGTATAGACAGACAGTGATGAGAAAGTCATGTGGTTGGATTTAGAGCCAATGATAAAGCAGAACAGAAAGGCAATAAAAATACAGACACACAGGAAGTAGGTCTCTTTCTCAGGAGAAGGACGGCAGCGGCAGCGGGTGGTAAGAAGTTGGTCTTAGCACTTGGCTACTGCTCTCTGATCTCTGGGCTTTTAACTCTGCATTTGGCTCTGTGTTTCTTATTTAATAAGACGATTTAGAATTGCATCTACAGGTAACTGGTATGCCACTGTACAATATACTATTGAATTTCTCTCTCTCATTTTTCCTGTCTTGGAATTCTCAGGCTATGCAGTCATTTCCTGGTTATTTATTTGTTCATCTTATCCTTTAAGACATATATGATAACCTGAAATATTCTCCCTGTACTGTAACTCTAAATTTCCGAAGAGAATATTTGATTAGTTTAATCAGTAGTTCTTATAAGTATACACAATGTAAGGCACTTTTTTTTTTAATTTTTATTTTGCAATACAATTCAGTTCTACATATCAGCCACAGATTCCCGTGTTCTCCCCCCTCCCCCCCCTCACCTTCCCCCCAGCCAGCCCCCCATTCCAATCTCCTCCAGGGCAAAGCCTTGCCCACAGATCCCTCAGTAGTTGGATGAGGTTTCTAGCACGACAATTAGGGTGTTTGGCCTTCCCATCACCAGAGTAGGTCAGTTCGGACTGTCTCTCAACCATTGCCAGCAGTCTGTTGTGGGGGTATCTTTGTGGATTTCTGTGGGCCTCTCTAGCACTTTGTTTCTTCCTATTCTCGTGTGGTCTTCATTTACCATGGTCTCCTATTCCTTGTTCTCCCTCTCTGTTGTTGATCCAGCTGGGATCTCCCACTCACCTAAGCTCTCTTTCCCTCGACCCTCGCCCTTCACTACCCCCACTCATGTCCAGGCTGTTCATGTAGATCTCATTCCATTTCTCTGTCATTGGGTGATCCCTGTGTCTTTCTTGGGGTCCTGTTTTCCAGGTAGCCTGCCTGGTGATGTGAGTAGCAGTCCAGTCATCCTTGTTCCACATCTAGTATCCTGTTATGAGTGAGTACATACCATGTTTGTCTTTCTGAGTCTGGGATACCTCACTCAGGATGATTTTTTCTAGATCCATCCATTTGTCTGCAAACCTCATGATGTCATTGTTTTTCTCTGCTGAGTAGTATTCCATTGTGTATATGTACCACATTTTGTTTATCCATTCTTCAGTTGAAGGGCATCTAGGTTGTTTCCATGTTCTGGCTATTACAAACAACGCTGATATGAACATAGCTGAACAAGTGCTCTTGTGGTGTGGTTGAGCATTCCTTGGGTA
Organism: Peromyscus eremicus; assembly: GCF_949786415.1. Lineage (NCBI taxonomy): Eukaryota > Metazoa > Chordata > Mammalia > Rodentia > Cricetidae > Peromyscus > Peromyscus eremicus. The sequence goes on along the minus strand of NC_081439.1, from coordinate 102,762,324 downwards.
TATGCCCAAGAGTGGTATAGCTGGATCTTGGGGAGGATGGATTCCCAATTTTCTAAGAAATCGCCATATTGATTTCCAAAGTGGTTGTACAAGCTTGCATTCCCACCAGCAGTGGAGAAGAGTTCCCTTAGCTCCACATCCTCTCCAGCATAAGGTGTCTTCAGTGTTTTTGATCTTAGCCATTCTGACAGGCGTAAGGTGGTATCTCAGAGTTGTTTTGATTTGTATTTCCCTGATGATTAGGGATGTTGAGCAATTCCTTAAATGTCTTTCAGCCATTTGAGTTTCCTCTGTTGAGAATTCTCTGTTTAGTTCTATAGCCCATTTCGTAATTGGACTGTTGGGCATTTTGATGTCTAATTTCTTGAGTTCCTTATATATTCTGGATATCAGTCCTCTGTCAGATGTGGGATTGGTGAAGATCTTTTCCCATTCTGTAGGCTGTCGCTTTGCTTTGTTGACCGTATCCTTTGCCCTACAAAAGCTTCTCAGTTTCAAGAGGTCCCATTGATTGATTGTTTCTCTCAGTGTCTGTGCTACTGGTGTTCTATTTAGAAAGTGGTCTCCTATGCCAATGCGTTCAAGACTACTTCCTACTTTCTCTTCTAGCAGGTTCAGAGTAGCTGGATTTATGTTGAGGTCCTTGATCCACTTGGACTTAAGTTTTGTGCACGGTGATAGATATGGATCTATTTGCAGCCTTCTACATGTTGATATCCAGTTTTGCCAGCACCATTTGTTGAAGATGCTTTCTTTTTTCCACTGTGCACTTTTGGCTTCTTTGTCAAAAATTATTTGTTCATAGGTGTGCGGATTAATGTCAGGGTCTTCAATTCGATTCCATTGGTCCACATGTCGGTTTTTATGCCAGTACCAAGCTGTTTTTATTACTGTAGCTCTATAGTACAGCTTGAAGTCAGGGATTGTGTTGCCTCCAGAGGTTGTTTTATTGTACAGGATTCTTTTGGCTATCCTGGGTTTTTTGTTTTTCCATATGAAGTTGAGTATTATTCTTTCCAGGTCTGTGAAGAATTGTGTTGGTATTTTGATGGGGATTGCATTGAATCTGTAGATTGCTTTTGGTAAGATTGCCATTTTTACTATGTTAGTTCTGCCTATCCATGAGCATGGGAGATCTTTCCATTTTCTGACATCTTCTTCAATTTCTTTTTTCAGGGACTTAAAGTTCTTGTCATATAGGTCCTTCACTTGCTTGGTTAGTATTACCCCAAGGTATTTTATGTCATTTGTGGCTATAGTAAAGGGTGATGTATCTCTGATTTCCTTCTCCGCTTTTTGTCCATTGTATATAGGAGAGCTACTGATTTTTTTGAGTTGATCTTGTATCCTGCTATGTTGCTGAAGGTGTTTATAAGCTGTATCAGTTCCTTGGTGGAATCTTTGGGGTTGCTCAAGTATACTATCATGTCATCTGCAAATAGGGAAAGCTTGACTTCTTCCTTTCCAATTTGTATCCCCTTAATCTCCTTATGTTGTCTTATTGCTCTGGCTAGAACTTCAAGTACTATATTGAATAAGTATGGGGAGAGCAGACAGCCTTGCCTCGTTCCTGATTTTAGTGGAACTGCTTTGAGTTTCTCTCCATTTAATTTGATGTTGGCTGTTGGCTTGCTGTAAATTGCCTTTATTATGTTTAGGTATGTTCCCTGTATTCCTGATCGCTCCAAGACCTTTATCATGAAGGGGTGTTGGATTTTGTCAAATGCCTTTTCAGCATCTAGTGAGATGATCATGTGGTTTTTTTCTTTGAGTTTGTTTATATGGTGTATCACATTGACAGACTTTTGTATGTTGAACCATCCTTGGATCCCTGGAATGAATCCTACTTGATCATGGTGGATAATTGTTTTGATGTGGTCTTGGAGTCTGTTTGCCAGTATTTTATTGAGTATTTTTGCATCAATGTTCATGAGGGAGATTGGTCTGTAGTTCTCTTTCTTTGTTGTATCCTTGTTTGGTTTGGGAATCAGGGTAATTGTAGCCTCATAGAAGGAGTTTGGTAATGTTCCTTCTGTTTCTATTGTATGGAACAATTTAGAGAGTATTGGTATTAACTCTTCTTTGAAGATCTGGTAGAATTCTGCACTGAAACCATCTGGTCCTGGGCTTTTTTTGGTTGGGAGACTTTTAATGACTGTTTTTATTTCGTTAGGGGTTATTGGACTATTTAAATAGTTTATCTGGTCTTGATTTAATTTAGGTATGTGGTAACTATCCAGAAAATTATCCATTTCTTTTAGGTTTTCCAGTTTTGTGGAATAGAGGTTTTTGAAGTATGACCTGATGATTCTCTGGATTTCCTCAATGTCTGTTGTTATGTCCCCCTTTTCATTTCTGATTTTGTTGATTTGGATGCTCTCTCTCTGTCTTTTGGTTAGTTTGGATAAGGGCTTGTCTATCTTGTTGATTTTCTCAAAGAACCAACTCTTTGTTTCATTAATTTTTTGTATTGTTCTCTTTGTTTCTATTTTATTGATTTCAGCTCTCACTTTGATAATTTCCTGGCATCTATTTTTCCTGGGAGACTTTGCTTCTTCCTGTTCTAGAACTTTCAGGTGTGCTGTTAAGTCACTAGTGTGAGATTTCTCCAGCTTATTTATGTGGGCGTTTAGTGCTATGAATTTCCCTCTTAGTACTGCTTTCATAGTGTCCCATAGGTTTGGATATGTGGTGTCTTCATTTTTGTTGATCTCTAGGAAGTCTTTAATTTCTTTCTTTATTTCTTCCTTAACCCATTGGTGATTCAGGTGGGTATTGTTCAGTTTCCATGAGATTGTAGGTTTTCTGTAATTTTTGTTGTTGTTGAAATCCAACTTTAGACCATGGTGGTCTGATAGAACACAGGAGGTTATTCCAATTGTTTTGTATCTGTTTAGATTTGTTTTGTGACCAAGTATGTGGTCGATTTTAGAGAAGGTTCCATGGGGTGCTGAGAAGAAGGTATATTCTTTTTTGTTAGGATGGAATGTTCTGTAGATGTCGATTAAGTCCATTTGAGTCATGACATCAGTTAAGTCCTTTATTTCTCTGTTAAGTTTCGATTTGGGGGATCTGTCCAGTGGTGAAAGTGGGGTGTTGAGGTCTCCCACTATTAATGTGTGGGGTTTTATATGTGATTTAAGCTTTAATAATGTTTCTTTTACATATGTGGGTGCCCTTGTGTTTGGGGCATAAATGTTCAGAATTGAGACTTCATCTTGGTGGATCTTTCCTGTGATGAGTATGTAATGCCCTTCTTGATCTCTTTTGATTGATTTTAGTTTGAAGTCTATTTTGCTGGATATCAGGATGGCTACAACTGCTTGTTTCTTAAGACCGTTTGATTGGAAAGTCTTTTCCCAGCCTTTTATTTTTAGGTAGTGTCTATCTTTGAATTTGAGATGTGTTTCTTGTATGCAGCAGAAAGATGGGTCCTGCTTTCGTATCCATTCTGTAAGCCTATGTCTTTTTATAGGTGAATTAAGTCCATTGATATTGAGGGATATTAATGTCCAGTGATTGTTCATTCCTGTTATTTTTTGGTGGTGATGTGTGTGTACTTTTCTTCGTTGGGGTCTACTGCTGTGGCTTTATCTATTGCCTGTGTTTTCGAGGTTGTATCTGACTTCCTTAGGTTGGAATTTTCCTTCTAGTGCTTTCTGTAGGCCTGGGTTTGTGGATAAATATTGTTTAAATCTGGCTTTGTCATGGAATGTCTTGTTCACTCCATCTATGAGGATTGAAAGTTTTGCTGGATATATTAGTCTAGGCTGACATCCATGGTCTCTTAATGTCTGCATTACATCTGTCCAGGACCTTCTGGCTTTCAAAGTCTCCATTAAGAAATCGGGTGTTATTCTGATAGGTTTGCCTTTATATGTCACTTGGCCTTTTTCCTTTGCTGCTCTTAATATTCTTTCTTTATTCTGTACGTTTAATTGTTTAATTATTATGTGGCGAGGGGACTTTTTTTGGGGGTCTAGTGTGTTTGGTGTTCTATAGGCTTCCTGTATCTTCATAGGCATTTCCTTCTTTAAGTTGGGAAAGTTTTCTTCTATGATCTTGTTGAATATATTTTCTGTGCCCTTGAGTTGGTATTCTTCTCCTTCTTCTACCCCTATTATTCGTAGGTTTGGTCTTTTCATGGTGTCCCAAATTTCTTGGACATTTTGGTTCATGACTTTGTTGACTTTAGTGTTTTCTTTGACTGATGAATCTATTTCTTCTATTGTATCTTCAACGCTAGAGATTCTCTCTTCCATCTCTTGCATTCTGTTGATTATACTTGCATCTGAAGTTCCCAATCGTTTTCTCAGATTTTCTATTTCCAGCATTCCCTCTGTTTGTGTCTTCTTCATTTTTTCTATTTCCCTTTTCAGGTCTTGGTCTGTTTCCTTCATTTGTTTCATTGATTTTTCTTGATTTTCTTTCAGTATTTTATTGTTCTCTTCCAGGTCTTTTTTGATTTCTTCTAATTTGTTTGCCCTTTCCTCTAGTTGTTTACAGCGTTCTTCACATTTTTGTCTTTTCCTCTACACAAGCCTCTAGCTTCCTCATGATGACATTCATAAGGCTATTTTCTTCTGCTTCTTCCAATTTCTGACGTTCATGTCTAGATCTTGGATGAGGGCTAGGGCCTGGTGATGGTGTATTGCTATTCATTTTGTTGTATGTGTTTCTGCCTTGACGTCTGCCCATCTCCTTGTGGTTCCTTCTTGGCCTTATCCGCACACTTGGTTCAGACAGAGCTGACAGATTCAGGAAGTCTCTCTCTCTTGATCAGATGGGAGCTCTCTTGTCCAAATTGGAAGTCCGGGGCAGGATGTGAGCTCTTGTTCAGAAGGGAAGTCCGGGGGAGGATGGGTGCTCTCCTCTCTCTCTCTCTCTCTCTCTCTCTCTCTCTCTCTCTCTCCTCCAGATGGGAAATCCAGGGCAAGATGGGAGCTGGGGGGCCGGCCTCTAAGTCTCAGGAAGAGGCTTGGGGCTCAGGCGGATGGGCGTGGGGGCAGGACGTGGAGACTGCAGGGTCTGCCAGGGGTCTTGGAGAAGGGGCTCCTTCCTGGTGGGGCTAGAAGGGAACCTGCCCGGGGACCAGAACCTGAGGCCAAGTTGGGCAGGTCTTCCCCGGAGTGGCTGGTGCCCAGGGATGGGGTCTGGGGCAAGCTAGGGCACTCACCTGTGCTTCAGAAGGGAAGTCCTGGGCAAGATGGGAGCTGGGGACCGGCCTCTAAGTCTCAGGAAGAGGCTTGGGGCTCAGTCGGATGGGCGTAGGGGCAGGGCGTGGAGACTGCAGGGTCTGCCAGGGGTCTTGGAGAAGGGGATCCTTCCTGGTGGGGCTAGAAGGGAACCTGCCCGGGGACCAGAACCTGGGGCCAAGTTGGGCAGGTCTTCCCCAGAGTGGCTGGTGCCCAGGGATGGGGTCGGGGGCAAGCTAGGGCACTCACCTGTGCTTCAGAAGGGAAGTCCGGGGCAGAAGGGAAGTCTGGGGCAAGATGGGAGCTGGGGGCCAGCCTCTAAGTCTCAGGAAGAGGCTTGGGGCTCAGGCGGATGGGCGTGGGGGCAGGGCGTGGAGACTGCAGGGTCTGCCAGGGGTCTTGGAGAAGGGGATCCTTCCCGGTGGGGCTAGAAGGGAACCTGCCCGGGGACCAGAACCTGGGGCCAAGTTGGGCAGGTCTTCCCCAGAGTGGCTGGTGCCCAGGGATGGGGTTGGGGGCAAGCTAGGGCACTCACCTGTGCTTCAGAAGGGAAGTCCTGGGCAAGATGGCAGCTGGGGACCGGCCTCTAAGTCTCAGGAAGAGGCTTGGGGCTCAGGCGGATGGGCGTGGGGGCAGGGCGTGGAGACTGCAGGGTCTGCCAGGGGTCTTGGAGAAGGGGATCCTTCCCGGTGGGGCTAGAAGGGAACCTGCCCGGGGACCAGAACCTGGGGCCAAGTTGGGCAGGTCTTCCCCAGAGTGGCTGGTGCCCAGGGATGGGGTCCGGGGCAAGCTAGCGTAAGGCACTTTTTATCTATGATCTTTATTGTTTGAGGGATTTTCCTTTATGGTTAATTTATTTAGTGATACTTTAATGTATTATTTTACTATTTGCATTTTGATTTGCTGAAACAGAGTTTCCATGCAAACTGAGATGGCAATAAACTTATAAAACTACCTCTGCCTCAAAAGTTTATCAAATTTATTAATTTGCATATGTTCAATAATCTTTGAACCCTTGTGTTGATTTTCATATGATTGTTATAAAAATTCTTTTTAATATGCTGTTTGGTTTAATGTAAAACATTTAATTGAGGACTTTTGCATCTCTGTATAGAGACAAACTATAATAACATAGTGTATCTGAAGTCATGATATATGTATTCTATATATCTGTATATATGTAGAATGACCTAACAGCCTTATACTGTTTAGGGAAAAGCTGAAAGATCCTTCTCTTAGATCTGGAGGAACATTAAGACATCTTCATGTACTACTTTTTTTTCAAAGTAGCATTGGAAGCCCAAAGAAGTTTATCTAGCCTAGAGAAAAACATACATTATTATTCTTTACAGATTACATGATCATATAGAGAGAAAGCTCCAAAGACTCTAAAAAGATATATAAGAAGTAATAACAAATGAATTCATCAAATTTGCAAAATACAAAGTCAAAATTCGACAAGTAATTGTAGTATAATTATAACTAATGCCCTTTAATTGTAAATGTTTATTTACATGTTTGTATTGTTTTGGTTTTAGGAGAAGGCTAGCCTCATGGTATTGCATAATTCTTAGATATATTTAAGCTCTATAGCTTAGTTCTATTGATAATTCTCTTGTGGATGAGCTCATGTTGAGAGTATGAACATTCAAATCCAGACTTTTAAATTGAAACCTAGAGTGTGAATAATCTTGTATCAGTCCTAAAAATAGTAATTTTGCTTCATTTATTTTAAAATGGCATTTGAATATGACAACTGAATTTTAGGTGTACTGGGTCATACTTAAGTTTAGTCTTTTCTTCCAAATTCCTCAGATGACAGAGGAGAACAAATATATGTTTATTAATCTGTGTACTAACATAGTTTCATAAATGTTTATATTTCTAACCACCTGTTTGCATTCTAAGCCAAACATGAGCTCATACTGATGTCTTCAGGACTAACCTATAATCACACAGAGCATTCTTAATTCTTACCCTGATTGATATGTAAATTCCTATTCCAACAGTGAGAAACTTAGTTCATACCATCTGTCATCAATTGAGTAAATTATTCAAGATCTATGTGTTGTATAGCAGTATTAGAATTGTTAACTTCATCCCTGTAGAAAATCACTATACCAACGAGAGTGCAATGAAGTTTCTCGGTCTATTTTTTTTTGTACCATTTCAAAGTTATTTTGAGAAACAGCTCCTTTTACAATGACTTCACTGAAACTGATTCAAGCAACCACTTCAATGAAGTACTTTCAAACAATTATAATATGTAGGTATTTTTCTTGAAGTCTATATTCTATCCTTAGATTGTTTCAAATTATTAAATACATTTATTATTTTCATGTACTAATGTTACTCTTTGTTCTATGACGTTTCATATATTTTGTTATATACATAATGTCATAGGCATATCATAATTCTCAACATGTATGCTGCCATAAAAATATCAGGCACTTCACCTATTATCCCTGCTATCCCATGACCCCAAACCTCTAGCAACCACTAATCTTAATCTCTTAATTGTTTGGCTTTCCCTAGAATGCTATATAGTTGAAGTTGTACAGTATTGTAAGCTTTTCAGAAATGCTTCCTTTCCTGAGTTATGTCTATTTACGTCTATCCACATGTTTGCTTGACTTAGTAGTTTATTTCTTTGTAGTATTACATAATAATTATATTAAGATAGGACAGTTTTTATTTATGCATTTAATATTGAGGCTTATTTTGGTTGCCTTTGATTCTGTATAAAATTAACAATATATCTAATATTTACACAAGTATTTCCAAATCTAGGGCTAGGATTATTGGATCATAGGTCAGGGCTATATTTCATATTATAAGAAAATATAAAACTATCTCTAAATATGGCTTTTTGATCTTATATTCCCTTTAAAATGAATGATAGTTTTAGTAAAACATTTAGTATTTTCAAATTGCATGCCCATTTTTAATTGATTTATTTGCCTTCTTACTATTGAGTTTTAATTTTCCTTTGTATACATTCAATACATATCCTTTACTAGATAAATTGTTTGTTCAGTATTTGTTTCACTGTCTATAGCCTATCTCTTTAGAGACTAGATGTCTTTAATTTTAATAAAATCTACTTTATGGGGTATGAGAGATGGTGCTGCAGTTATAAGCACTTAGTACTCCTGTGGAGGATCTGGGTTTGGTTCCCTGCATCCACATGAGACCTCACACCCATCTTTAACTCCACTTCCAGGTTATCTTCTAGCTCCCAATGGCACCAGGCATATCTGTAGTAAAGATACATATATACATACAAACATGCATACTCAGAAAATAAAAAAAGAGATCATCTCTGAAAAAGCACATACTAATAACATTATACAGACTGAGAAGTTATATTTAGAAATACATATATAAATACATATCCATATATGCACAGAACAACAATCAATGAAAAAAGAGGCCATGAATTTGAAAGAGAGCAAGGATGGTTTGGTTGGAGAAAAAAATAAAATAAAATAAAAGTAAAAATATGAAAAATCTAACTTATTTTCTTATCATTGTGCAACTTTAATAGATTAAATTTGTATGATATTAAATTTTCCAGTGCAAAGGATGAGATTCTATGGCAGTTTGTGTAGTCAAATGTAAAAACCATTGCTTCAACTTTTAAGACATTTTCATTACACTCAAAACTAACTGGTTTTCACTAAACATCTTACATGTCTGCAAAATTAGCACCATAAACATTGCCAAGTTTTGTCATTGGAAGAAGTAGTAGACAAGCATTCTTGTATCATGTCTTCAGAAGACCCTAAGCATCTGGGTGGCTTACCATTGGAATAAACCCTGGGGAAGAAAATAGCTTCCTAGGTGGTCAGCTATATGTAAAGAGCATATCCTGCTCATGCTCTCATCTCAAAGGGGAAGTCTTTCACATAGGTTTATACCTTTGTAACACTGACCGTGCAGTGAGTAGGAACTTGAAGATTCCTTCAGTGACTTCAAGATATCATTGCTGTTGTGCAATAGTAAAGTATATGACTTTTGTAATTGTACAAATCTTTAAAGAAGAAAATCCTCCTGAGACCCAATATTCTGACTTTTCTGATGAAACTTCAGATAATACAAATCTTTTTACACTTTTTTCCTCAGTCTTTGCTGTAAGCATTTACAAAATCTTACTATATTTAATATTTAAACATTTAAATATTTAAACAATACACTGAATGCTACCTCCTTAACCATATTTTTTACCCCATTACAACAAAACTCAACTTTTTACAAGGTCTTAGGTCAAGGAAAATTCAACACAGTGCCTTTGTACCTGCCCAAACTCATGAATACAGTCTTTACTATTTGCATTCTTATCAGCATTCTCCCTTTAATTCCATCATAATTACTAATTAAACTCCATTTACAGCATCCTAGGCTTCACTATTTTGCTCTTTCAAACATTTAACACAAACCAGTTCCAAATCCTTTTACTCCACATCATCCTTGAAAGTCTCAACAAGAAGCCATTTTTAAGTATTGTTCAATTTTCTATCACAGCATTAAATTTGAAAGAAGCAACATAAAGGACAATTTTTTTTTAAATTTTGATTTTAACATTTCAGTGTCTGGTTGCTTGCCTCCTCTGCTTTGGGCCTGAGAGAAGCCAGAACAACTTGGTTTAGCAGGAGTGATGCATCACAACTGCTTGCCTCACTGATTCTTCAAAGAAGAGCAAGAATATGCCTGCACTAATGGATGTGGTGATATTGTGTTCCCCAAAATATTGTGGACCCTAATAAACTTATCTGGGGTCAGAGAACAGAACAGCCACTAGACAGACACAGAGGCTAGAAAATGGTGGCACTCACACCTTTAATCCTATCACTTGGGAGGCAGAGATCCACCTGGATCTCTGTGAGTTCAAATTCACACTGGAAACAGCCAGGCATGTTGACTCACTCCATTAATCCCAGGAAGTGATAGCAGAAAGCAGAAAGGTATATAATGCGTGAGGACCAGAAACTAGAAGCTTTTGGCTGGTTAAGCTTTTCGGCTTTTATCAGCAGTTGAGCTGAGATCCATTTGGATGAGAATTCAGAGGCTTCCAGTCTGAGGAAACAGGATCAGCTGAGGAATTGGCGAGGTGAGGAAGCTATGGCTTGTTCTGCTTCTCTGATCTTCCAGCGTTCACCCTAATACCTGGCCCTGGGTTTGATTTTATTAATAAGACCTTTTAACAATTCATGCTACAAATGGACTTCTCTCACCTTTCTTTTTGTTTCACATGAGCCTTTACTCTAGTTGATAGTGTAGCTCACATCCAGGTGGGATCTTTCCTTACTTAGTTAACTGTGCCTGGAAAAGAGCTTCATAAACAGAACCAGAAATTTACATTGCTACTTTCATAGCCATTGCTCCATACAATAAAATTGGTAATCAAAGTTAAATATCAAATATGTTCATGAGGCAATAGATGGGAAATATAAAGAGCTTATATATTCACCAACAGATGAACTGATAATAAAAATGTGGCACATTTACAAATGGAGTGTTACTTAGCTATTATAAAAATGAAAAAACGAAATTAGCAGGAAATGGATGAATCTGGAAATAATCATTCAAAGTGAGGTGTAGCTTAAGTTTTTCTGCCTGGCCCACAGTCAGAGCAAATCTCTCTCACCTGCCAGTCCCACAGCCACTCAGACCCGACCAAGTAAACACAGAGACTTATATTGCTTACAAACTGTATGGCCATGGCAGGCTTCTTGCTAACTGTTCTTACAGCTTAAATTAATCCATTTCTATAAATCTATACCTTGCCACATGGCTCGTGGCTTACCGGCATCTTCACATGCTGTTTGTCATCGTGGTGGCTGGCAGTCTCTCTCTGACTCAGCCTTCCACTTCCCAGCTTTATTCTCCTCCTTGTCCCGCCTACACTTCCTGCCTAGCCAATGGCCAATCAGTGTTTTATTTATTGACTAATTAGCAACACATTTGCCATACAAAACATCCCACAGCAGTGAGGTAACCAAAATTTAGAAAGTCAATATCATATGTATTTCCCAATTATGCATGATAGCTTTCAATCTTTAGATGTGTGTTTCATCTGCAATACCCATAGAGGTCACCAAATTACTAAGGGCATATGGAAGAAGGGCTTTCAAGTGAGGGTAGATAGAATACATGGGTATAAAATGCTAAATGGGAATTATGGAAGAGGAAGAGACAAATTGGTGTGCAGGAAATAAGAGGGCAGGATAGAAGAAGAAAACTACAAACTTTAGCGAAGTCATATGGAAAACTTTGACTCTAAACCTTTGACAAAATATATCTATATACATACATAAAAAGAGTTAAAATGGAGTTACCCCATAACTAGGCAATAATAGACACCAGAGGCTAACAAATAAAAAGCTCAGTCATATGAATGGGTTAATTCTTTTGGGGTTGTTGGCCAGTGAGATATTCTAAAGACTTACATATTTTATAAACTAATATAAGTAAATACTCAAGGGTAACCTTGAGAACCCTCAAGTCATAGCACATGTATAAATCAAGCTGATACTGACATAGAAGGTTCGTCCCTACTTTCTAGCCTTCATAGTGATGGAAGTTGTGCTGCACATGACCAGAGGAAAAAAGTAATCATCACTCTTACCTAGCAGAGAACCCTGTGAGGTACAATAAATACTGCCACGACAGGGCATTGCCCACTAGTGCAGTAGTGGCACAAATGCCGTACTGAAGGTCCATTCCACTGGATAAAACCCATACCTGGAGCCATTATTGGGCCAAGAACCGAAAGCTTTGCAAGTAGTAGACCTCAGGAGAGAATGTACTATGATTATTCTGCTAAACAGACATAGTATTAAACACACTTCTTATCTTTATACCCATAGATTAAGCCACTTCTCAACTCTCAACAGAGAAGCTGTTTGCAATAGATGATGATGAGTCATGAATGGCTACATTACAGAGAATAAGAGATGGCCAAATTTTCAGCCCTAAGTGAAAAATATACTGTACTGTTGTTTTTGTCTGATTATTTATCATTATTAATATGCATCTCTTTCAAAAATTGTTTCTTGTGGTTAAGATCAGTGGACTTTATTCCATGTACAGCTCCACTTGGGATTTTGTAGATTGGTGAGAGAAAGCATTTTACTCAATATAAGAAATTAATTCACTAAATATATGTTAACTTAATTTCTCACAATTTATGCTTACTTCTGTACAGATAAAAATTTTACATGGCACATATAACTTGTTTAAGTACTCTATCTACAGTGATGTCAGCAAATAAAAGTTACCTACAAAAACTGTGTTTTCCAAGGAGAATTTTATGTATCCTTTGGAAACCATCAGTGAAAATTAGAATGATTTTAAAATCCTTAGAGTTTCTGTATATTCATACATGGTATATTTCAATTTGATACTAGTGCTAAAGAAGCTTCTAGAGACTTTAATAAATAATGGTGGTAATTGTGATGATGATCCATATATATTACTGTTTGAACTGTTCATATTTATATACTTAATTTGAGGAAGTAACTTTACATCCGTTTGGACACATTGGATAGTGCTGCTTCAAACTGTAATTGCCACATTTTAACAATGCATATGGTCAAGTTACCTTTCTGAAATGTCAAAAATAATATCTTTCAATTGGCTAAATTCTATAGATAGAAGAAATTAATTTGCTTTTGAACCTGTAACTTTGCAGAGTGTGAGGAAAATTGCTCTTTGCTGTGATAATAATAACCATCTACTACAAATTATGACTCACTATCACCTTAGGCTGCACAGCAAAGGGCAAGCACTGAAATTTCTGTTTGTGATAAAATACATGCTAGAGTACTACAGCAACAATAGAAACACTTCTTCACTGTGAGGAATAGGAACTTGCTATTAGTTTGTATACTTTGTCAACTAACAAAAATAACATGATTTCTAAAAGAAATAAGCAGGCAGGATTGACTAGACTCTCTGCATACCATTGTACTTTCATTGTTTTGAAAGAACTAGACTATCTGTTCTTCTCAGTACAGTTGATCTATACAGTTACAAAGAAGACCAAACGTCCTTGCATGTATAACTTATGATCTAGCAAGAGGGAACATAATTATCTCAGGAAGATATTTCATACCACCTCTTATCCTTTACCATATCCCTCCTGTCAGACCCCAACATTAAATCCAATCAAAAGCTAACCAAATAGTATAAAGGAAGCTTAGTAGAAGAACCAAACAAATCACTACCCAAAGCATATGCTTACAAATGGTTGAATGGAATTGTGTGTGTTAAAGACTAAGTAGAATGATTGTTTTTCCAGCACTATCATTTTATGTATTGGCACTGTAAATTCACAGGCTCAATGCAAAGTTTTTCTTTGTTTTCTAATACCAAAGTCTGGTTCAGAGTATGTAGCCCACAAGTTATAATTATTCTTATTAAAAACTGATCATAGAATACTGTGGATTATAAAAGGTTTTAGCTATAGTTTAAAAATTCTAAACCCATATTTACCTTGGTATCTCACAAAGATATAAATACTTCATTTGATCACTGGTTTGTCTTGTGGGACTCCTAACAGTGGGAACAGGAGCTGTCTACAACTCTTTTACTGGCTTTTGGGATGCTATACAAGGGACCTCATACTGGATCACCTTGCCCAGCTTAATACATGGGGAAGTACTTAGTCTTACTGCAACTTGATATGCCATGTTTTGTTGATAACCATAAGAGACCTGCCCTTTCCTAAACAAAAACAGAGGAGGAGTGGGTTGGAGGTGGGAATAGAGTGGGAATGGGGAGAGAGACTGTGAGGAAAAGAGGGAGGGGAAACTTCAGCCAGGACATAAAATAAATAAATAAATATAAATTTATTTTAAAAAATTTGTTTAATGCTCCATTACACAAGGCAACAACAGGATATCCAAGAGGAGTCACATTGAGGGCCCAGTATCGAGGATACAGCAGAAGCCAGCATGCCAGTGACTGTGTCAGAGGAGCAGTGGGTTTCAATTGACTTCAGGAGATTGGCCCACCAGAATGCAAGGCAATGATTGGTGAATATTTGATTGGCAAGGCCCCCGAGGGCTTCAGCTCCAGAATGTCTCTTGCTGCTGCTGTGCCTTTACATGTTTGCTGCTGACATTTTTCTCTGGTATCTGGCATGGTGTGAACAGGTGTATGAGGATCCCCATTGCCTTTAATGTAGTGTGATTATCTCATAGAAATATCCCTTTCTACTGGGCATTTTTACCTGTGGATTATTATAGATGATTTTCTCTTAAGCTGTTCTCTTTAGAGTGCTGCCCCCGCCTTGATAAAGCAAGAGCTGCAGAGGATAGAAAATAACAGCAAGGTAATGTCATGCAGCTAGGAATTATGAGTTTCTCTTGAGGAGCCATGTAAACTATGGTTTAGGTTAATGATTAAGGAAAAAATCGATTACCAGGAGCTAGCTCAAGTTCTTTCTGATGATGGGAAATGGATTCATGGGTTTTGGTGCATCATAGCTAAACAAGATTTAAATAATTGACTTCATGTAACTAGGAACCAAAGAACTGCATGGTTAGTTAAGACAATTGGACAGGACTTTCAAATATGAAAAGTAAAACAAGTAAGCTGTTTTTCTGGCAATTATAAAAACTATGTAAATAGTTATTGCTGAAAGGCTCCTCCTGACCTATGAGAAGTTTAAAAGATAAATGTTTAACTGTATGTGGGTTCTTGGGAATAATTTTTTACCTGTAATACATAAAATGTTTTCATGTAAGGGATATGGAAGACTTGTTGTTTTTATTCATATTCATTGTAATCATTCACTTGAAAAATAGAATGTAACCACATTGTAATTTTTATATTGTTTAAAAGAGTCTACTGGGGTATATAAGCTATAAGGGATAAAATAAACGAAGAGAGAAAGAAAACTCCAGGAAAGATGCAGAAGCAAGATGTAGAAGAAAAACACCAGGATGTAGTTAGAAGAAAGACATCAAAAGAAACACAGAAGGAAAACACCAGGAAAGATGTAGAAGGAAGTCATCTGGAAATAGTATAGAAGGAAGTCATCAGAAAAGAGACACAAGGGAAACATCAGGGAAAAAGAAGAGAACAGAAAAAGAAGAGAGTAGGACATGCAACAGAAAGATTAAGTAGAACAAACAACAGGAAGGATAATAAAGAGAGAAGGAAGCTTTTATCCCTCCGAAAAGAAGTCTATGTGTTTTTCTCGCCCACAGTGCTTCTGGTTCTCAGTCTCCGACATACAGATGACTGAACTCTCTGCACTAGAGGCCTTGAACTGGAACAATGACTCATTGCAACAAACAATTACAAGAAAAGATGTATGGACTAAGGGGTATACTGTGTGACTCACTGTGTTACTGAGACGTTTGTTGTTCTTTTTTAAATATGAGTTAGTTTGTGTTTGTTTTGGTATTTTGGTTTTGTTTTAAATTTTATTTTATTTTTTAGAAGGGAGATTGCAATGGCAGAGGGTGGATACGAAGGGACAGGGAGATGAATGAGATCGGGATGTATAATGTAAAATCCACAACAAATCAACAAAAAAATTATAAAAATATTCATTTAATGACTCATGTGCTGATAATAAACTGGGTACTATCTGTAAAAATTAAGGTATTAATTCTCTTACAGAAATCTTAGTTAATAACAATCTCCCCCAAAGTACAAACTATAGTTAAAGATGTGATGCCATGACAGCAATAGGTTGAGGGTTGTGAAATAAGTTTTTTCTTTATCTCTATCATTATAGTTTTCTTCCTATAGAGTAAGATACATATTGCTATGTAACTAATGACATCATATATAAGGTTTCCTACACCCAATATTTTCACAGAGTATATTAGAAATGCCAATAAATTCCAAGTACAAATTGACCAGACACTGTGCCCCTCACATGAACAGTGGACATATGAACCAGGTTGGCTGATTAGGATAAGCCTGTTAGCCTGCACATTCCTTTATTCTGAGAAAATCACAATTGGCCAAGAAACATTTTTATGCTATAAAATCATTCTACTGATGTGCTTGACTGAAGTGTGTAGGTTTTTTGCAGAACTTACTAACTGACCTATTTTCTGTGACATTTGTGACTGCCCATTGTCCATTATCATCCATTTTTACCTTGGCATTTTTCTCATCATTTTTTTTCTTTTCCTCCTCTTTTGTTCATTGCATTCTGTTGAACGTATTCTTTCTCTGGTTGGTTTTAGTACCATAAACTGCTTCTGATAAAACACAGAAATTTAGCAAAATTATATAAACTAGATTCTGAAGTTTTAAAATGGAAAATAAATATACAGTTTTTTACATAAGCAGAAAGTAAATTCAAATGTAAGTATAAAGGCTTTACTTTATGTATACTTATATTAAGATGATATATGGACCTTCATATTCAGAAATCTGGATGTTTGTTTCATACATTAAACTATTAATAAACTTAACGTTTCTACTTGTATAATCTAAGCATAAAGTGAAATGATGGGGATTATCAGTGGATACTTCTGTGTTTTAGTTTGTAAAACACACGTCTTGTTCCCTTTTAGATTTGTTTATAGCAAGGCATGTAGAAGAAATTTCTGATTTTTCTGTGACTTTATTACATTTGTCACAGTTTTCTAATTAACACACATATCTCTCTTCCATTTGGACTATCATTGCCACTGTTAGTAATAAGATTTTCTTTTTCAATAGTGAAAAACATTCTGCAATCTTTTTTTTTTTATCATAGTGGTTGCTGGACACAGATGGAGCACCTCAATTGTCACCTTTCAGTGATATATTCTAACCAGAAAACTTGAGACTTCTGAGAAACATAAAAGCCAGCACAGTTCCAAGTCAGCATATACTGTTTATTTAAACAATTCGGTGTCTTTTGTCCTAGATAATATTGACTCTTAGCGTTGGCTTTGTGGTCATAAAGAGTCAACATAAAATTTTCCCTTTTCAGTAACTTAACAGAAACATCTTAGTCATTGGTTAAAAGGCTCCTTGCTCTCTGCACTTGTAGCAATGAAAAGGATGAACAGCTAACTTGGGCCAAGTCAAAAAAGTTTTTGGGTTTGTCAGTAAGAAGATTTATAGTCTATATACAAATACACAGATTATTAATTAAATATTACATTTAATCTGTTTATATGTGATTCAGGGCCACACTAAATTTCTCAGTAGAAATTATTTATTCAATCCACTTGAAAAAATAAACAATAATGCATACAAAAAAAATAAAGTAGAAATCATGACATCACTTTTTTTTTGTTTGTTTTTTGGAGACAGGGTTTGTCTGTGTAGCTTTGCGCTTTTCCTGGAACTCACTTGGTAGCCCAGGCTGGCCTCAAACTCACAGAGATCCGCCTGGCTCTGCCTCCCGAGTGCTGGGATTAAAGGCATGCACCACCACCACCTGGCGACACATCACTTATAAAGTGCTGGGAGTTTTCACTTAGAAGGAATGTGTATGCATTTTGGCATATATTAGACATAAATCAAGGAATATAATTAATACACAATTAATAAACTTTAAAAATATTCTCTGAAGAGGCTTCAATAACACACTGGATTCTTTATCAAGGAATAGAAAATTACTAACTATATTTTCTCACCTGACATATTTATTAGTACTACTAGATCAATTTAGCTTCAATATAGCAAAATAATGAAATTTCCAAATAAGAGTTTTTAAGTACCTCAAAACAAAATTATTTTTATTCACATGTTAATTTCAGCCTGAGCATTGAATTACTTTATATGAAATTTTTATGTATTCCTTCAAAAAATAATGGTAGATTACTAGTGTAGGACATATATTCTCCCATGTTTTGGGAGGAGATCAATACTTGTAGACTATACCATCTTCCAGGGAAAATAAAATGACATTTACATTTTAACTTATAATTTTACTCTATTTTCAGATACTTATATTATTATTTTAAAATGTGTGTGTGTGTGTGTGTGTGTGTGTGTGTGTGTGTGTGTGTGTGTGTGTTAAGTTGGTAGGAAAAGTAGATATGTGGGAAAAACTGCATTTGAAACTCCAGAGGCACATAAAAATAAAAAGAGAAAAGTCATTGGATGAGATTTCTAGCACGACAGTTAGGGTGTTTGAGGGAAGCAGATGCAAAGATCCACAGCCAGGCCCCAGGTGGAGCTCCAGGAGTTCAATTGGTGAGAAAGAGAAAGGATTGTATGAATGAGAAATGTTGAGACCAAGATTGGAAAAAGCACAGGGACAAATAGCCAAACGAATGGAAACACATGAACTATGAACCAATAGCTGAGGAGCCCCCAACTGAGTCAGGCCCTCTGGATAAGTGAGACACTTGATTAACTTGAACTGTTTGGGAAGCACTCAGGCAGTGGGACCGGGACCTGTCCTTAGTGCATGAGCTGGCTGTTTGGAACCTGGGGCTTATACAGGGACACTTGGCTTAGCCTGGGTGAAGGGAGGAGGGGACTGGACCTGCCTGGACTGAATCTACCAGGTCGAACTGAATCCCCAGGGGAGTCTTTGCCCTGGAGGAGATGAGAATGAGGGGTGGGCTGGAGCGAAGGCAGGGGGGCAGGGAGGGGGAGGACAGGGGAATCTGTGGCTGATATGTAAAATTAAATTAAATTATAAAATAAAAAATAAATTTAAAAAAAGAGAAAAGTCTTGAACTAGTATAATGGTATAAGCTACCACGGATAGTCTTAGTAATTAACATTTTATTTGTATGATGTGAGCTTTATAAATTATATCATTATTACAGGGATCAAAATCATAGCATTCACTTCTAGTTAAGGAAGAGTTATCCTATCCTGAGGGCAATGTATAACCATTAAACTGTTTACAGGCAAAGGGGGATATTAAAGTTTGATGTTTAGTTATCTTTTTTTGTTTTGCATAACATTTTTATAGAGTTTATAAAGATGAAAATTGGTGGCAAAGTTTAAACAATAAAGCTGAAGATATAAAACCATATTAATGTGGAAAAAATGAAACCAGAACTTGGAAAATAAGAATGCATAGGTAACAGCAGTGAAGAAAGGAATGTCCTTGAGGAGAGTACCTCTTCTGAGACAGCAGGTCTATGAGGAAACAAGTTCTTCAGGCTAGTTGACTCAACTTTGTCCACCTATCTATAAGGTATTATACAAGTAATCTAATCTTAATTATCATATATATATATATATATATATATTATCCTGTGATTTACTTAAAGAGAAATTAGTGGAAAATATTAATTGAAACAATTAATTAAAATAACTGTTAAATTTAATAAACTTCCAGATATCTCGATTTTTAAGAATTTAAAATTTATTTTTTTAATTTTGTTAATTTGGTGTGAGTTTCAAACAACATGTTTTAATCAATTTACCTCTCTACTTCCAATATTTCCTGGCCCCACCCTTCCCTACATACCCAACTTTGTCTATTTTGAGAAAAGTGAAAGAAATCTTCATGACCAATTTGTGCTGCCCAAATATTCTAGAATTCATTATCTTGCCCCGGATAATGAATGATCATCTTAACAGGGGATACATTCTTAAAGAAAACCCTCTTCCTCACCCAGCAGTTAACAATTGTCAATAACTACAGGGCTTGGGGTAGGATTCTATGTGTGTGTATGTGTGTGTGTGTGTGTGTGTGTGTGTGTGTGTGTGTGTGTGTGTGTAAACTGGTGGTACACATCTTTCATTTGAAGGGAGAGGCAAATTATGTAGAGGAAATAATGTACAATGAAGCTACAATTCTTTGTAAAAGACATATAGGAGCTATGGAAATCAAGGTCATCAGAGCTCTGAACATGAGCTAAAGGTTGCTAGGAAAGGAAGAGCCAGTTTTTGTTTTCAGGGTGTGGTCTCTGGTAGGATGACAACACTCCATTTTAGGGTCACATGTCCAAGAATGTATGGGCTGAAGAAGTTATACTTTAGGAGTTTAAGAAGATAGAACATAAAGTTGTGTGAGTAAGGATAGATGGTTGATCTGGGAGGAGTTGGGGGAAAATATAATCAAAAATTTTTTCAGAGAAATAAAAAAAAATGAGAAAAAAGTTATATGGTAGATGATAACTCATGAATTTCTGAGAGATGAGAGATATAGATATTACCAGTGATTACACAATAGAACCTATCTACCAAATGAAAAATCTAGGACAAGACTGAGAAGTTATGGATAATGGAAAGCTACTGTGTACAAGAGAGAAATTAAAAATCACCCAACTACTAAAGAAGACAAATGCTTCGAAGTTACCTGTGAGGCACTTAAGCTTTCACATGAGAGTTCTTATAACTAGAGCAAGTATTGCTATGTGCTGAAGGTGTGGCTCATAAGCGTAAGCCAGTCTTCAAAGATGTGGAAAGGTTCCTTAGTTTTGCTGCTGCTGTCTTTATTTTTTATTCTTATTGTTGTAAATTTTATGATTATGATCTTCGTGTTAGATAATTAAAAAATTTCTTACTAAAAGATTAACTGAATACACAGCGAAAAGAATAGGAACTTAGGTAATGAAATAAAACAAGGAATAGCTTTCACCAAAAGTTTGAAAAAAGTCTTAAACCAACTGAATTATTAAAGCTCTTAGGAATAGCTTAAATAAAATAGGCAAATCTTGTAAAGGGTGTGGATCTCATTCTAAATAATTACACTATACAAATTAAATGCCAACTTAAAAAAATACTTCAAGAATGACAGAGAAACAAGACACATGTTCAGTGAAAGGAGGAAGATAAGTTTATAAGATAATGTGGCTGAGGAATCTCAACCAGTAGATGAATTAGGCAATGACTTAAAACACTGGTTTTTCAATATGCTTGAATGGATGAAAATGAATAAAAGAAATTAAGATAACAATATCTAAAAATATTGGAAATGTCAATAAAAATAATAAACTTGGAAGTGAGATATGGCTCAGTGTTTAAGAACACTTTCTGCTCTTGCAGATGACATGGATTGAATTCATAGCACTCACATGGTATCTATAGAAGACCTGGGTGCCACTTCTGGCCTCCAAGGGTGCTGCACTCATTTGATGCCCATATGTGCATATATAGAGGCAAAATAGTCATACACATAAACTGCAACAAAACTAACAAAAATAATAAAATTATAAAGTTATAAAAAGGAATATGGTAGAATCCTGAGCATAAAGTATTAAAACTGACCTTTAAAATAAATCAAAACACTAACCACACATTGGACTAGATATAAGGTAATTGGAAAATGTATAGTTAGTACAATGAAAATGATCAGGGGTAGGAACAAAATAAAAATAAACCATAAACTAAGCTAATAAAATCTCTGGGTTATCATCAAACAGAAGCACATGTGTATTATTTGAGTCTCTGAAAGGACAAAGAAAGGAAAAGAAAGCTTATTAAAAATCTGTAACAGAAAAATATATTTCAAACTTTGAAACACATGTACATAACAGCAACACTAAGTAGACTAAATAGAATCAGGAATATATTTACAAATACCACCGTTTCTCCCCCAGCATGCAGAGAAATTTGTGGAGCTAAAAACTTAGCTATTAAATATTATCTGCCACATTTTCATTATCCATTTGTCAGTTGATGGACATCTAGGGTGATTCTATTTCCCAGTTACTGTAACTAGAGCAGCAATGAACACAGATATGCAACTGACTCTATAGTATTATATAAAATTTCTTTTTGGGTCTTTTCTAGTTGATGTTCTGTGTGTTTCTTGTATTCTTTATGGGTATGTCTTTCCTTAATTTTTGGAAATTATCTTCTATGATCTCGTTAAAAATATGGTCTATGCCATTGACCTGAGATTCTTCTCTCTCTTTTATGCCTTTAATCTGAAGATTTGGCTTTTTAGAAAGCTACTTCTTTTAATTTTTGAGATTATTATATAATTACAACATCCTTGTTCTCTTTTCTCCCTCCAAACCCTCCCATCTATCTTTCCTTGCTCTCTTCCAACTTCATGAATTCTTCTTTCATTGTTTTTACATGCATATATGTGTATGTATACATACATATTCTGAAATATAATCTGGTCAGTCTGTATAATAATACTTGTATGTATATTTTCAGGGCTGACCATTCAGTATTGGATAACCAATTGATATGTTCTTTCATGGGGAAGACTTTCTTCTGTTCTCAATATGTCTTAGTTGTCTATAGTTCTTGAGTATCCTATATTTCCTTCACATTCATTTCCTGTGCTTTTTAAATTTGTCATTTTCTTTATCTCTAGGTCCTGATGTTCAGTCTTCTGCTTCATTCATGGAACTTGTAAGGCATTCCCCTGAGTTCTTTAATTGGAATACTGAGTTCCCCAAACCTACCTTCATTTTAGCTTGTGTTCTCCTCAATATTTCTATCTGTTTGTTGAATTTAGTTTCCAAACTGAATTATCTTTACCATTTTGTTTTTTTTTAGTAGTTTTGTCATTTCATTCATATGTGTATTTGTATTTATTTGGACATCACTCAATCATTTATTGTACTCCTTTTGGAGTTTAGTTAATAGTTTTTTTTTGTCTTCTTTGGATTCCTTGAATTCTTTGATAAAGTTTATGACTGCTCTTTTATATTCTGTGTCCTGGGGTTCATCTAGGTAGTTCTTATTAGAGAACATTTCTATAGGACTAGTATGTTTGATGGAAGACATGCTGTCTTGGCCATTCATATCTATTTTGTTTTTTATAATGTGACCTACACATGAGGACTTCGTCCTTTCATTGTATGATTTAAGTGATAATCAGGACTTCTTTAGTTGGCCAGTGTAGGAGAAGCATACCCTTATTTAAACTGGTAAAGTTGATTCATGAGCTGTTTAATTAGACCGGGAAAAGATGGCTCTGAAATAAGGTATATGGACCTAGGCCTGTAGGTGCAGAGATGGCAGTAGGCAGAAGGAATGATGATGAGTGTAGCATGAATCTTAAAAGTTCTCATTAATAAAACAAACCTGAGCCAGGTTTTGGGGTGAATACTGGAAGATCAGAGACACAGAACAATCTACAGCTAACCTCACCTGGTCAACTTCTCAGGTGATCTTGTTTCCTCAGACTGGAAGCCTCTGTGTCCTCATATCCGAGGCTCTCAGCTGAACTGTGCTGCTCAAAACCTAAAAGCTTAACCAGCCAAATGCTTAACCGGCCAAATGCTTCTAGTTTCTGGTCCTCATGCCTTATATACCATTCTGCTTTCTACCACCACTCTCTGGGATTAAAGGCTCGCTTTCTGGGATTAAAGGCGTGTGTCACTATGCCTGGCCATTTGCAATGTGGCCTTGAGCTCACAGAGATCCAGAGGGATTTCTACCTCTGGAGTACTAGAATTAAAAGTGTGAGTGCCACCATTTTCTAGCTTTTGTATCTAGTGGCTGTTCTGTCTCTGACCCCAGATAAGTTTATTAGGGTGCACAATATTTTGGGGAACACAATACCACCACATTTCCCCTTTTTTGTCTAAAATTAAAAAAAGCTTACAACTAATACAAGAAAAATTATATCCAATAAGTATGTACAATATACACAGTCAAGATTACATTAACGATGTCTAGTCCATTAACATTTGACAGATTCAGACAAAAAACTCCATTAATATATAACAATGTCCAGTCCAGTAACATTTGACAAATTCAGACAAAAAAATTTCATTACTTATTTTATTTAAAACAAGTAATTCCTTTTTAAAAGTATTTTTTCTTTTCATAATAGATTCAGTAGTCTACCTTTTGTCATTTTTGTATCTTCCCCTTTTTCTTTTTAGTGTAGATTCAGTGATCTACCCATTTATCCTATTATTTCTTTATCTTTTTTCTCAGAATAGACTCAATGATCTATCTCATTTCTTTTATTAAACAAAAACTCTGAATCTAATCTCCTTGTTCAGCTTTTTTCCTGTCCATTAACAATTAACAACTTGTAACCAACCATCATAAACAATGACAATATCCAAAACTCATTAAACGACCAAAAACCTCCCATCCTACCTCTTGGGAATGTGGGTGTCATTTTCTTAAAATTACTTTCTGCTTTCTGGGGGTGAAGAAATCTTTAGGGGATCCTGAAAAGAAAATTTTTGGGTTAATTGTCAAGTCTTCTATCATTTGTACAGCCGCTGCATAATGAGAAAGTGCAGGGCTTGTTTCAAGTCCTTGCTCAAGTAGTCTGTCAGGCTGGATCATCTCAGCTAGCCATCTCAAAATTGTCCTGAGTAGTTTGTAGTCCAAAGTCGATCTTTTGGTAGTGTTAATCAGCTTGGCTTTATCATAGTCCTTGTGGAATCATCATTGTGGAATCCTGTTGTCTTTTTGAAGATTTCAAAGTCACTGTTAGGTGTGGTCATGGTTCACTGCAGACTTTTTTTGTTTTTGTGCCTCCTCTGTGGTTTGGAGTAATCACAGTCTGATAAATGTCTGTCTCTTGGAACCATGAATGTTCTTCCTTACAAGAGAATATCTTCACAGCAATTTCTCCCCACCATTTGTCTTGCCAAACTTTTCCAAACTGACCTTTGCTGATGCTTTTTTGTAACACGATGGTCCTGGCAATTCTTCTCCCAACAAGCATCAGTAAACTGTTCATCTCAGGTAGCACCATCACCGCAGTCACCAACATGATGAGAAGGAGCCAGCAACTCGGAGCAGCAGCCGCTGCCTCCACGGTCCCACCACTGTTTGTGGGTCGGCCCTGGCAGAAGCTTCTCCTAGGTTGGCCTCAAACTCAGGATCCTCCTGCCTCTGCCTTCTTCAGTAAATCCAACTGGCATGTTTTACTGGGATAAGTAAAAACCTTAGAAGGTAACAAGGACTTAAATAGTCCAAGAGAATTATCACCTGAAGCTGAGAAAGAATTGGCCATGGTAGAAAAGAAAGTACATGAAGGACACATGTGGATCGTATTGATCCAAAGCTGGATTGCATTTTGGTTATTTTACCTTCTAGGCATTCTCCTACAGGAATATTAATGCAGAAGGAAGATATATTGGAATGGATATTTTTACCAAATAAACTGAATAAAAATTAAAAACTTATGTGGAAAAAATCTCTGACTTGATTTGGAAAGGAAAATTGAGACTTTGTCAATTAGCAGGAATAGACCCAGCAGAAATTGTTATACCTTTAACAAAAGAGGACATTGAAAAATTATGGACAGAAAGTGAACCATGGCAAAGAGCTTGCAGTAATTTTGGGGGAGAAATTAGCAGTAAATATCCCAAAAGCAATAGAATTGATCTTATAAAGAAAGCTGATAGGATCTTGCCTCTAATTGTACAGGAAAAACCCATATCTGGAGTTCATACATTTTATACATATACCAACAAACAAGGAAAGGCAGGTTACAAATCTGAAAATTTAAGTAAAGTGGTTCAAAGTCCTTATAATTCAGTCCAAAAATCAGAATTGTATGCTATTCTGTTGCTATTAACGGATTTTTCTGAACCTCTCAACATAGTAACTGACTCTCAGTATGCTGAAAGAGTGGTATTACATATTGAGACTGCAGAATTTATCCCTGATGCTTCAGAATTAACTTCACTTTTTATTCAATTACAAGATACAATCAGGAAAAGGAGTCATCGTTTATATATAATTCACATCTGATCCCATACTAGTCTGCCCAGCCCTCTAGCACAAGACAATGATGAGATTGATAAATTATTGATAGGAAATGTGCTGGAGGCCTCAGAATTTCATAAAAAACATCATGTCAATAGTAAATGTTTAAAAAAGGATTTTTCCATAACCTGGCAACAAGTCAAAGAAATAGTAAAGAAATGTCCTACTTGTTCCTTCTACAATCAGAAGCCATTACCAGCAGGATATAACCCAACGGGTACTCAGAGGAATGAAAGCTGGCAGATGGACATGTTTCACTTTGCAGAATTTGGAAAATTGAAATCTGTACACCATACCAT
This sequence comes from Peromyscus eremicus, assembly GCF_949786415.1. Taxonomy (NCBI): domain Eukaryota; kingdom Metazoa; phylum Chordata; class Mammalia; order Rodentia; family Cricetidae; genus Peromyscus; species Peromyscus eremicus. Next base: position 102,736,247 of record NC_081439.1, on the reverse strand, counting down.
CAATACTTATTCAGTATTTCAATGGGCAACTGCTTTGAATTCTGAAAAAGCTGATTCTGTAATCACTCATTTGCTAGAAGTTATGGCCATCATGTGTATACCTGCACAAATCAAAACTGACAATGCTCCAGCATATGTCTCTGTTAAAATGAAACAGTTTTTTGTTTATTACAATATAAAGCATATTACAAGTATACCACATAATCCTACAGGTCAAGCAGTTATAGAAAGATCAAACAGAACTCTAAAGGATATGCTAAATAAACAGAAAGGGGTAACAAAACCCCCCAGAAATAAATAGACTGTGTAATGCTCTATTAACTTTGAATTTTCTCAATGCCAATGAGAAAGGAACAACAGCTGCAGAGAGACATTGGATAATAGAAAAAATTAGAGAATTAAATCAGCCTATATACTTCAAGGATGTGCTGACCTCAGAATGGAAACCAGGATATGTGTTACGTTGGGGACAAGGTTTTGCTTTTGTTTCTACAGGAGAAGATAAGCTGTGGATACCATCAAAATTGATAAAGGTTTGATTTGAACAAGAGAGACCTCTTAATTAGAGGAGGTGATAATTCATCAACCAGCATGACCATTCAATTTAAACTAACTTATACTAGTAACACATGCTTTTCACTTAATCAGATAATAACTTGCCGAAAGGGAACCTCCCCAAAATTAGTCTTGGGGAAAGGTTTTTGTTTTTGTATTTTAGGAGAATGAAGGCTAAGGAATCTGAAGAACACTGGACAAATGAGACAACTGAAGAAAAAGGACAAATAATCTATTCCAGAAAACAGAGTAAAATGGCCTATTGGTATATCATCTATAAAATTTTATAAGTCTTCCTAAATGTTTGTTTCTGCTCTTCTCTAAAGACATTTAACACTATTGGTCTTCTTGTAGTCCCAGTTCAATTAAAATTTAAAGCTGACTTTGGAGTTGGAGAATGGCTCTCTCCTTCTTTAAACTCACGCATGTTGTTAAAAGGAAATTGCAAACTCCCTGTATCATGCCAGAAGAAAAAAGCCATCTTCTGCTATGGGACAAGAAAAAAAACCAAATTAATTAAGGGACTATTCTATTACTTTTTAAAAAAATTTATTTTATTTTATTTTATTTTACAATACAATTCAGTTCTACATATCAGCCACGGATTCCTTTGTTCTCCCCCCTCCCGCCCCCCCTCCCCTTCCCCCCAGCCCACCCCCCATTCCCACCTCCTCCAGGGCAAAGCCTCCCCTGAGGACTGAGATCAACCTGGTAGACTCAGTCCAGGCAGGTCCAGTCTCCTCCTCCCAGGCCGAGCCAAGTGACCCTGCATAAGCCCCAGGTTTCAAACAGCCAACTCATGCAATGAGCACAGGACCCGGTCCCACTGCCTGGATGCCTCCCAAACAGATCAAGCCAATCGACTATCTCACCCATTCAGAGGGCCTGATCCAATTGGGGGCCCCTCAGCCATTGGTTCATACTTCATGTGTTTCCATTTGTTTGGCTATTTGTCCCTGTGCTTTATCCAACCTTGGTCTCAACAATTCTCGCTCATATAAACCCTCCTCTTTCTCGCTAATTGGAGTCCCAGAGCTCCACCTGGGGCCTAGCCGTGGATCTCCACGTCCAGTTCCTTCAGTCATTGGATGGGGTTTCTAGCATGACAATTAGGGTGTTTGGCCATCCCATCACTAGAGTAGGTCAGTTTGGGGTGTCTCTCGACCATTGCCAGCAGTCTATTGTGGGGGTATCTTTGTGGATTTCTGTGGGCCTCTCTAGCACTTTGCTTCTTCCTATTCTCATGTGGTCTTCATTTACCATGGTCTCCTCTTCCTTGTTCTTCCTATCTGTTCTTGATCCAGCTGGGATCCCCCGCTTAATCTCAACTCTTTGATTCTATTCTGATTCTTTAAACTTTTCTTAAAGTATGAATTTTATATCAAAATTTACAAGATTTATATATATATACATATACATATATACATATATATATATATATATACATTTTAGACTTTGTTAAGATATGAATGGTCATATAGCATACTAACTAATTCTAGAAAGGCTTCATTTAGCTGCATATATATGTCTTTGTGTTTGAGTCTCTTATCAGTTTTCTGCAGGAAATCACGGCCAGGCCTAACATCAACTGAAGTCTCCAGGAAAAAGATGGGGCCCCACAACAATAACAATTCCACATGGACAACAATAATATCACTAAGCTGACAAACATCATCTACAGATCAGCTTTGGACTACAAAGTGCTCAGAGCAACTTCGAGAGAGCTAGCTGAGATGATCCAGTTTCAAAGACTACTTGAATAAGGACTTGAGATAAATCCTGAACTTTGGCATTATGCACAGACTGGATAACAAAGGATACAATTACCTTCCCTAGAATTTGACAATTAACCCAAATTTTTTCTTTTCAGGATAAAGATACCTTCGTCCATACCCAGCTAGAAACAATTTTAAGAATACGACACCCACATTCCCAAAGAAGTGGTGTGGGGTAGGTGGATTTTTGGGTCTTTTAATGGGTTTTGGGTCTGGGATAATTTTTATTGTTTAGGAGGGTTGGTTACAAGTTGTTAAGGATTAGAAAAAGGGCTAAGCAAAAGAGGTTAGATTTAAAGTTATTGTTTAAAAAAAAAAGAAAAAGAACTCATCCATTTCTCCATCATTGGACGATCCCCGTGTCTTTCTTGGGGTCCTGTTTTCCAGGTAGCATCCCTGGTGATGTGAGTAGCAGTCCAGTCATCCTTGTTCCACATCTAGTATCCTGCTATGAGTGAGTACATACCATGTTTGTCTTTCTGAGTCTGGGTTACCTCACTCAGGATGATTTTTTCTAGATCCATCCATTTGCCTGCAAACCTCATGATGTCATTGTTTTTCTCTGCTGAGTAGTATTCCATTGTGTATATGTACCACATTTTATTTATCCATTCTTCAGTTGAAGGGCATCTAGGAACAGCCTGGACATGAGTGCGGGTAATGAAGAGCGAAGGTCGATGGAAAGAGAGCTTGGGGGAGCGGGAGATCCCAGCTGGATCAACAACAGAGAGGGAGAACAAGGAATAGGAGACCATGGTAAATGAAGACCACATGAGAATAGGAAGAAGCAAAGTGCTAGAGAGGCCCACAGAAATCCACAAAGATACCCCCACAATAGACTGCTGGCAATGGTCGAGAAACTGCCCGAACTGACCTACTCTAGTGATGGGATGGCCAAACAACTTAATTGTCATGCTAGAAACCCCATCCAATGACTGAGGGATCTGGATGCAGCGATCCACGGCTAGGCCCCGGGTGGATCTCTGGGAGTCCAATTGGCGAGAATGAGGAGGGTTTATATGAGCGAGAATTGTTGAGACCAAGGTTGGATAAAGCACAGGGACAAATAGCCAAACAAATGGAAACACATGAAGTATGAACCAATGGCTGAGGGGCCCCCAATTGGATCAGGCCCTCTGAATGGGTGAGACAGTTGATTGGCTTGATCTGTTTGGGAGGCATCCAGGCAGTGGGACCGGGTCCTGTGCTCATTGCATGAGTTGGCTGTTTGAAACCTGGGGCTTATGCAGGGTCACTTGGCTCGGCCTGGGAGGAGGAGACTGGACCTGCCTGGACTGAGTCTACCAGGTTGATCTCAATCCTCGGAGGAGGCTTTGCCCTGGAGGAGGTGGGAATGGGGGGTGGGCTGGGGGGAAGGGGAGGGGGGCGGGAGGGGGGAGAACAAGGGAATCCGTGGCTGCTATGTAGAACTGAATTGTATTGTAAAATTAAAAAAAAATACAAAAAAAAAAAGAAAAAGACAATTACTAGTTTTGAATACTTTACATTGGATTGGATTTTTTTATATTTTATACAAATTATATATATTGAAATTGATATTGTTAGAAAATGCTACATGTATATTTCTAATTTTTTTGAAGATAGTGTACTTATACGGTTCATTTAACAATGTAATGCAAATTGCTGATTCTTGAATGTTATTATTACCAACTATTAGGATATAAAGAAATGAAAGTAGTTAGACATTACAATAGAACTTGTAGTCATATTAGGTATGGTTTAAAAATTGAGCAGATGTAATTTAGATAGACAAATCATCTTCAAACCCTTCAGAGATCTACAGAATATAGCATTTAAAATGTTTTAATAATTTAGAAAATTTTTCTTTTTGTTATGACTATGAGACATGTCGGCTCCTGGTAGTACCAATCTACTTCAGAGAAAATATGGGCATTGAAGAAACCGCATATGGAGTTAACTTTCATTGTGACAAAAGTTAGCCACTGGACAACAAAGTATCCTCGAATCAACTGCTGACAAACAGGACAGACAGGACATGTAACAAAGGACTACCGATTCTTGCCAAAACAAGTGTGGTTGTGGCTTTAACAAAAGGCATCTTCTGAGGCCAGAACAATATGGCATCATCCCAGAAGTGGCCTTTGCAATCTGGAAAAGGTACCGTGCCCTTTTCTTTGAAGGCAGCTGAACAGGCAGTGGGCCGATGGCTTCTGAGGTGCAGTGGAATAGCAGCTGAAACAGTTATTCTTGAAGAGTAACTAAGCTCACACTTCTCAATAGTAGACTGGCATTTAATAGAGGGATGTGGAGAAGAATGGGATGCCGAGATGAAGCCACACACACACACACATAGCCAAGAAGAATGGACAGCTGAATTCAAAAAACATCAACAATTTCCAGAATTTAAAATCCTGAATCATGACATGACACTAGTGGAATTCAGGTGTTTCTGGTACATGGACCACTCTCACCAAATGTAAGGTCGAACTATTGACCTGGTGCACATCCTACTTCACAAATGAGTCTGTCAGATACGCTAAGCCTATAGGCTGAAGATGATGCCCCAGCACTGCGGACAAACCTCAGGTGACTGTCCAGGAAGCTGGCTGTTTCTGTCAACTCACATTTTTTTGGAAGCTGCTTGCATACACTTCCTGTTTTTATTTTTTATTAGGTAATATTATTTCCTTCTTGGGTCTCTGAGGGAGTTGAAGATTAGTTAGTTATAGTTGAAGATTAGTTAGTTATAGTTGAAGATTAGTTAGGATAGAAAGTGAATTAGGTACATTTTGGACTTACCAAAATAGGATAGATAATGGAATTATTTTCTCTGAATTTGTCAAATACAAATGGACTAGACATTGTTTAGGTATTTATTACTTGTATATATGGTATATAGCTATTGTACTTTTGTATATAGTTTTTCTTATGTTAGTTATAACTGTTTTCCTTTTTTTATTAAAATAGAAAAGGGGAAATATGGTGATGTTTTATTTGTACTAAAATGTTATTTGTATGTTAATAAATAAAGTTGCCTGGGGGTCAGAGCTAATAGCAAGCCATAGCAGAAACTGGGCGGTGGTGGTGCACGCCTTTAATCATAGCTCTTAGGAGGCAGAGCTAGGCAGATCTCTGTGTGTTCAAGGATACAGCCAGCATGGAGACACATGTCTTTAATCTCAATACCAACCATAGAAGACTTGGAGGTCTGTACAGACAGGCAGTGACGAGGAGGTCATGTGGTTGGGTTTACAACCAATGAGAAGGCAGAATAGAAAGTCTATAAAAAAGACAGACAGGAAGTAGGTCTCTTGCTGAAGAGGACAACAGCAGTGAAGGGTAAGGTTTTTAGCTCTGACCTCTTGGGCTTTCATCTCTGCATTGGCTCTGTGTTTCTTATTTAACAAGACCGTTCTTCTACAGACGAGGAAACATATTACTGGGCAAATGTGTCTCTTGAAGAAAGAAGATTCTAAGGCCACTATTTCGGAGCTAGGCCTGTGTTTGTGAAGACTGCTGTAGATATGGGGGATGGAGTTGGGGGATTTATAAAGAGAAGTGACTTATCCAACACAGATACTTGAAAATGAGGAAGAGTTGTGAGAAGGCATCTGGAACTAGATTTATGGGTTTGTAGAAGGCAATGGGTTCAGGAAAGGGGAAAAATGACTTACTCAATCAAAGGATTGTTGACTAACTGTCAACAATCAGTCCAATCAACATTTTCTTTATGAATGATTGATGTGGGAGGCTCATCCCACTGTGGTTTGTGCCACCACTGAAAAGGTATAAGAAAGTAGGTGGAACAAGCTATGGGGAGCAAGCCAGTAATGGATCATTCCACTATGGCTTCTAGTTCAGTTCCTGACTCTATGTTCCTGCCACTAGTGCCTGCACTGACTTTCCTCAATGATAGAGTATGACCTAAGAATTTTAAAGTGGAATAAAACCTTTCCTCCACAAGTAACTTTTGCTCATGGTCTTCTGATCATGCACCTTCTCATGTAATAATAGCGTGATTGTTTTGAAGGTAACCAGTGGGGTCCTGATTAGATTTGAGGCTCACTCAAAAGATTGGAATGGGCTGGGGGGAGGGAAGGGGGGGCGGTGGGAGGAGGGAGGACAGGGGAACCCATAGCTGATATGTAAAATTAAATTAAATTATAAAATTAAAAAAAGATTGGAATACATACCCAGAACTGTAAAGCTGAACAGAAATCTATGGCTGGGGAAGGCACAGGTCCTAGGAAGGATCTGATTACAGATTGCTTGCTTAATGGACATGTAGCCAAACTTCTTTCTAAATATTTATTTTTAGAACCTTGCATTAGTGCTGTTCTCAGCCTAGGCTGGAGAAACTTCTTCTTTCAGTGGGTGATATTAATGCAGAGACTCATGACTTGTCAAAGTTCTGATAATAGGTGACTGCTGTTCATTCAGCCTTAGAGTGGATATGTATCTCACTCCTTCCAAAGTCCAGAGAACATAATGCAAAAGGAAACTGAAAGTTTCTAAAGGATAGAGTAGGGGGAGGAGTGTTATGAAATGCTATCTTCTGGATGTGGCATGGATGATATAATAAGGACTAAACAACTGCTGGGGCTACCTACACAAGATATGCACACACAAACATACACACACACACACACACACACACACACACACACACACACACACACACAGGCGCATGCTCATGCAAGTAAGACAGGTAGGAGGGAGACTATTTGGAAAACAGAAGGGGTCTGCCTAAGTGAGATAAGTGAAGGTAATGGGCTGAATATGTTCGAAATACATCATATACATGTAACAACATGTAAAAAAAATATAAAATATTTTAAAAGGTTCTATGTTCTCCAGCTTCTTTGGAATTTATACTTCAGAATTTGCACTCTTTTAAAATTTACTTTTGAATATGGATTTATTAATACATTTACATATTGTAAACCTTACATATTGTATTATTCCATATAACCAGATGTTTCTTGGTCCAGCCTGGCCCTCCTGTCCCACGGCTGTTTATAAAATAATCACTCAGAGGCTTATATTAATTACAAACTGTATAGCTTATAGCTTCAGCTTCTTGCTAGCTAGCTCTCTCATCTTAAATTAACCCATTCCTATTAATCTGTATGTTGCCATGAGGCTGTGGCTTTACCAGTCTGCTGGCATCTTGCAGATCCTTTGGTGGCAGGTTGGCGTATCTCTCAACTCAGCCTTTCTTCTCTCTGTATCTCTGCTTGGATTTCCTGCCTGGCTGTAAGCTTCCTTGCCATAGGTCAAAACAGCTTTATTTATTATCCAATGGGAGCCACACATATTCACAGCATTCAGAAAGACATCCCACAGCAATTCCATAATTCCCATTTTCTATCTTTTTCTATATTATATTTCCTCTTTCTTGGTTATTTCAACAAGGATGTCTTTTAACATATATTATTTTAGTGAAAACAGATTTTTTTAGATACAGCATATTCTGATCATGGTTTCCACTACCTCATCTCCCTCCAGATCCTCCCCACATGCCCACCCAATAAACTCCATGTCTTCTTTCTTCCTCTTCTTTTAGAAAACAAACAGATAAGTAAAATACCTTATCTGAAAAAAATATCTCTCCACATTAACTTATCTCACTCACTTGGTATACTTACTTGTAATTTTAAAAATGTTTTATTTTACTTTCAAATAATCATTTAATTATGATTATAGTGTGATAGTATTGGTTACACAACTATAGTAAATAGTTAATATATTTATGGCTTAATATAGGCATTAATATACATAGTAATTTATTTCTGTGCATTTTCAAATATCCTTTATGAAGTTATAATTCTAGGAACTCCAAGATGATTTCACATTTTATCACTGCAGTACCTCAGAGCTCCTAACATATTTCTAGTCACTCTTCAATAAATACTTGCTTAATAAAATGGTTTATGAATAAAAAGTCAAGTAATCCAATCAGAAAATGAGCAAAGAAGCTGTATAGACAATTCCAAAGTGGAAAAAAATGCTTATGGCCAACTGTTAAATAAAAAAATATTCATTATCTTTGACTATCAAGAAAATTCAATTCAATCAAAATTACATTCACATATCATCTCACTGAAGTCTGTAATTGAGAAATAAAGTACTAATGTGAAGAAAAGAAAGAACCTTTATTCATTGTTGATGGGAAAGTAAATTATTTCAGTTTTTATGAAAATGCATATGATAGATAACTCCTTAAGGAAAACAGAACAATGCCATCTAACTATATCACTCATTATTATACACCCTAAAGAATTTAAGTAAAAATACAGAAGTATTACCTGCACATCCATGTTTACTACAGCATCATTTGCAATAGACAAGTTATGAAATCAGATAAAGGCCCATCAGTATGTATGGAAATGCAGTATGTATAAACACTAAAATTTATGCAGCTATAAAGAAAAAAGAAACCATGACATTTGCAGTAAATCAAAAGTTGAAGCAGGATATCATCATGATAAACAAAACAAGCTAGACAAGTAGAAGTAAATAAGGACAAGTATTATACATACTTTTCCAATGTGTGGATTTCAGAAAAGTAAGACGTGAAAAGAGATGAGAGACTAAAAGAAAAGTTAAAGAGTCTTAAGGGAATGGAAAGAGGCATGTATGAAATGGCACTAGAGACTTGTATATGATAAAATATTTACATGTCGAAAATAACACAATGAACCCAATTATTTTATAATAAAACTATGTGCAAATAAAAAAGGTAAAATAGAAGTCAAAATGAACATATATATTTGATAAAGTAATGTACTTTATGCTTAAGATATAGCTCAGTGGTATATTATTTGACTAACTTGCATGAAAACTGGAGTTCAATCTACAGAAAAACAAATATATATTTATATATTTATAAGATGTTAATAGATACAGCATATACATAAATATATATGGATTCACACTTGAATATTCATTTGTATTATTTTAAATTACTCCAGTAAATGAGAAGATTAATTTTTAAGAAATAATTAGATCTCCAGTTTCATTTAAGTTTTGAGTTTTCTTTAGTGATTCTATTTCTCTGTTGAATTCTATTTTTATGTCTTGAATTGTTTTCATTATTTCATTCAACTGTTTGCTTATGCTTTCACAGACTTCATTGAATGGTTTATTCATACCTCTGTTAAGGTCCTTGAACATATTCATAATTGCTATTTTGAAGTCTTTGTATTGTGCTTGAGCTACATTTCATTTTGCAAGGACTTCTACAATAGGGTTACTGGATTCCAATGAGGGCATATTGTTTGGGTTGCCATGTTTGTATTTTTGCACAAGGATCTAGTTATCTGGAGTTATGTTGATTGACCTGGTTCTAAGTGTTGATATCTGTTGTGGAATACTACTTTAACTACGTAAAGATGTGGTACATTTGTTTATTCTGCGTTTGTTTAATTATATAGAGATGTGTTACTTTGTTTGCCTAAGGTGCCTGATTGGTCTAACAAGAAGCTGAATGGCCAATAGTTAGTCAGGAGAGGGATAGTCATGGCTGGCAGACACAGATAATAAATAGGAGGAGGAATCTAGACTTAAGAAAGAGAGAAGAGAAGAGAACAAGGGAGAAAGAGAGGGAGACACACAGAGTCAGCCAGCCAGCCAGCCAGCCACCAGCCAGGCAGACACAAAGTAGGACATACAGAATGAAAGAAAGGTAAAAAGACCAGAGGCAAAACATAGATGAAGAGAAACAGGTTAAATTAAGTTATAAGAGCTAGTGGGTCAAGCATAAGATAAGCCTGAGCTTTCATAACTAATATTAATTATCCATGTCATGATTTAGGAGCTGGTTGGTAGCCGAAAAGAAAGCCTGCTACAGATACCTAATCTTTTCTTTTTCAGATGGGTGTTCTGTTTTTGTGGGTTTTTTTCCCTGATGTTTCCTCTCTGGATCCTAGAAAATTTTGGTGGACAATGTGTCCTTGATAGAGAGTGCCTCTGTGAGTTGGTGGCGGATAGAGTGGGATGAACACAGGCTAGGAACAAAGGTTTAGAATGGCCATGCAAAGAGTTAGGGGGACCATGCTCCATATCAAGAGGCAGAGTATCATGGGAATGGAAGTGGAGTGGGAAGATAGACACCTGCAAGCAGGCTGTTACAAGGCTAAGAGTAATTCTGGATAGATCATAAAGGAGAACCAGAAGAATAGTGAAAATCCCCATCTGAGTTCCAGTACAATGTCACCACTGGAGTTTCCTGGTAGAAAGTGTTTCTGTGGATTAGGAGCAGACAGAAAGTAATAGTGTACCTAGAAGAGAAATCTGAGAGGATCTGAATTAAAGAACTAAGCTGAGTCCACAAATGTTATAGGAGTAGCCAACCATTTTCTGATTGGATTTAAAACCCACTGCACGAGATGGAACTCATACTTGACACTGCTAAAGTGGCCAGAAGCCTGGGACTAGTAAAGTCATGGGCCTAAGGAAAACACTAATAATATTATTCTGCTGAAGGAACATGACAATAAAATGACTCTTAATGACATACTGCTATACTCATCGATCAGTGTCTTGTTCAGCCATCATCAGAGAAGGTTCTTCTTGAAGTAGATGGAAAGTAACACAGACCACCACTGAGCAATGTGCAGAGATTGAGAGACTTTGGAACACTCAGCAATAAATGGGATGTCTCAATCACACCCTTATCCTTAGAGCTCAGGTATCTATGCAGAAGAGGAGGCAGAAAGACTGTAAAGGCAGAGATGATGGACAACTCCAAGGAAACAGTGTCTTCTAGACACAACAGGTCTGTTACACATATAAACACAGATATTGTGGCAGCACATGTAAGACCTGCACAGGTATAGGCTAGATGGGTTCCCAGTGCTGAGAGAGGAAAATGGACAAGGGCTCCCACCTCTAACCAAGAAGCTATCTGCAATTGATAACTACTAGTAAAGGAAAAATTGGCTTTTTCCAATAGAATCTCACTGGGTATATTAGCCACACCAAGACAGACTCCAAGTCCAGGAGTAGGTGGCCAACACAAAATGAACTCAATGGTGTTTTCATAGACTTTTTAAAATCAGATATTGCTTTTTTAGTCATTTTGTCTCATTGGTCTTTTACTTGTTTATTTTGATATTTTGTTTGTTTCTTGTTTTTTTTTTGTTTTTGTTTTTTGTTTATTTTCAAGAGAGACAAAAAAAGATAAAGTTGAGGTATATAGGGAGGTCAAAGAGAAATTGAGGGAGGTGAAACATGATCAAAATACAATGTATAATTTTTTTTTAAAATAATTACTTTAAAAGGAACATCTAAGGAAAAGTGCAAAATATATTATTAGCTGTTCTTTACTGTATTCATGGTAATAATGTCAATAAGATGAAAGAATATTTAATCTAGTCTTTGCAATCCCATAAAATACTAGAAAAATAATGGTATGAGGCCAAAATACTATTATGAAAATCACATAACCCACTTAACAAAGTTTTAACACCCCAGAGAAGAAAAAACCTGAGAAATTTCTAATTGACATAAGTAAAAAGAACAATTTCATTTAAGCACATTTGCCCGTTTGTAAGTTGACACAGTTGAGCATCTGGAGAGGTCCAGTTGATCTGTGATTTCTCCCTAAGGGTCAAAGTAAATAAATTATGAGTCTGAAGTCATTAACCTTTGAAGGACCTGGATGGAAAATCTACTTTTCTGTTTCACCCCACTCAAAGGATTAAGGTAATTGGCACAGTTAAAGTGTCTGGGGAATGATAAGGACAAAAAAGGTGTGTTGGCTTTCAGCAGACCTGAGTATATTGCATATTTCAGAGAAAATACTTATCTCTGCCGTGTGTGGTTCTGTAGCCCTGAGGAAAAGTGTCAAAATTCTACAGTAGGAAAGAAAAGAAGCATGTGTCCAACCATCCAATGTTTCATTGTTCTGATAAATGAATATAAGGCTGGAGTAATTGGCAGCATGCATGGATATATAATATTGGAAAAAGGAGAAAATTTGAGACTTTATCATCAGGATGAAAAACAGGCCTAATGTCCAAGTCTGTCAGTGTCTTTATCTAGAGAAAATGGGAATTTAGAGTAGTTAGCACATCTATGTACAATGTATATAAACCTTAGGCTTCTCATCCAAGACATACATAGAAGGATATAATATGTACTTCTACAGGCAATATTTGGGAGGTTCCCAGAATGTTGAACACTTGAACAAGCCAAAAAAAAGCAATCTTCTTCCAAATGCTTCATAACTAAAGAAAGAATAAATAACCAGCAACTGACCACAACATAATAGAGACTTATAAATTTCTGACAAAGAATGCAAAATAATAATTCTAATGATGGTAGTACAGTATAAGATGATGCAGAGAGAAAAATAACCAAATAAATGAGAAAAAATGATAAAATGAACAGAATAAGACTATTACCAAGGAACTGAAACCATGAGAAAAAGCTAAACAAAAATTTCAGAGTGAAGGAATACATTCCTGAATTAATAAACAAGATGAATAGAAAGTTTCACAGGAAGACTGGAGCAAGTAGACAATTAACAAACTTTAATATTGGCCTATTGAAAATATATTTACCTAGTAGTAAAATAATGACAAAATTGATGATTTTCTATGGGAATTAGGTCATAAAGTTATCTCAATCAATATGCCTAATAAGTGGTGTTCCTGAAAGAGAAAAGCAAAAGAAATAAAAAAAAATAAAGAAATAAAGGCCTTCACAAATGTGAGGAAAGAAAGCCATAGCCAGCTTCACAATGTACGAAAGAATGGTTTCAGTTCCATTTATGTCAAGAAGTATTATGATAATATTATCAAAACTCAAACAAAAACAAAACTTCAAAATTAGAATATGGAAAAAAGGAATTCTATAAAATGGAAACTGGACTTCTTATTCGATATTTTGCAGAACCAAAGTGTAGATCTCGAAGAGACAGTAAGTTGGGTGAGAACTGGGAAAAGTGGAGGGAGGGGAGACTGCAGTTGGGATTTATTGTGTAAAAGAAGAATAAAAATAAAATTAAAAAATGCTTAATAATACATTTAAAGGTCCAAAGACAAAACATCAACAAATGATAATATACCTGGCAAAAGTATTCCTCAAATTGAAAGATAATGACATTTTTAGAAAAATAAAAGTTGATCAAGTCTTCACTAGACAACTGTTGTATGAAATATCAAAGTGAATCTCTCAATTTTAACAAAAAGATAGATATTGAAACACATAACCATTTGTGAGCATAAAATTCACAGGTAAAAGAAAAAGTACAAGTGTGGTGATACTTTATTTGTGCTTTAATAAATAAAGCTTGCCTGGAGATCAGAGGAAACAGGCCAGGCATTATAAGTAAACTAAGAAGTCAGGCAGCAGTAGCACATGCCCTTAATTCTATCACTTAGCAGGCAGGATCTTGTGTGTTCAAGGCCACACTAAGGAACAGGGCCAAGCATGGTAACACACACCTTTAATCCCAGTACCGACTATAGAGGTCTGTATGTCTGTACAGACAGACAGAAAGCGAGAGAGCTGTGTGGGAAGAGGAAGTGATGTAGCTGGGCTAAGAGAGCCAATGAGAGAACAGAACAGAAAAAGGCATATAAATGTGAGTATACAGGAAGAAGCTCTCTTTGGAAGCTGTGGAGTTGGTGAGGTGAGGTTAGCTTGTGGTTTGTCCTATTCCTCTGATCTTTCTCTCAGGCTTTAACCCAAATTTCTGGCTCTGTGTTTTTTATTTGTTAAGACCATTTAGAAATGTGTCTACGTACAAGGAAATAGAGAAAAATGTAATAAACCAATAATTATGGTATGTAAATCAGCACACAAGTAGAATATCAACTTCTTTAACCATAGATATGGAATGTGACATCAAAATGAATATTATACATCAGAATGCAGACATTTAGTATATTACCAACATAGGGGTTTCATCAGCTTCAAATATACTAATATAATATTTTTCATAAAAGAACAACCATATTATGCACAAAAGAAAAATAGAATGAAAGATCTATAAGATGGCTCAGTGGGTAAAGGCAACTGTGCAAAGTCTGACAACCTGGATTTGAGCCCTTGAACCTGCAGTAATGTGGGAGGAGAGGACTGACTCCAAAAAGCTTTCTCTTATTCTGTGACATTTGTGCCCATACACACACATCATGCATACACATACAAAATAATGATAACATCTGCTTCCATCAGTTACTGGATGAAGGCTCTATGATGACAGGGTATACACTGATCTGATTACTGAGGTAAGCTAGTTCAGGCATCCTCTCCACTATCGCTAGTATTCTAAGCTGCTGCGGTTATCCTTGTGGATTCCTGGGAACTTCCCTAGCACCCGTTTTCTACCGATCCAATGAAGTCTCCCGCTATCATGGTCTCTTTCATTGCTCTCCCACTCCATCTCTGTTCTAGGTCGACCATCCTGTTCCCTTATGTTCTTATCCCTCATCCCCTACCCTCCATTGCTCCCCACCCACATGCCCAGTTTACTCATGGAGATCTCATCTTTCCCCTTCCCAGGGCGATCCATGTGTCCCTTTTTGAGTCTTCCTTTTTAGCTAGCTTTTCTGGAGCTGTGGGTTGTAGAAATACCAAGCCAAGCTCCAGGAGTCCAGTCAAAGAGAGAGAAGAGGGATTCTATGAGCAAGGGACATGAAGATCATGGTGGGGAAACCTACAGAGACAACCAAACCAAACTAGTGGGAACTCATGAAATTTAGACCAACACCTGTGGAGCCTTTATGGGACTGGATTAGGTCCTCTGCATAAGTGAGACAGTTGTGTAGCTTGATCTGCTTAGGGGCCCCTGGAGTTAGGATCAGAACCCATCCCTGGTGCATGAGCTGGCTTTTTGGAGCCCATTACCTATGGTAGGACACCTTGCACAGCTGTGGTGCAGGGGGAGGGGCTTGGACCTACCTCTACTGAATGTACAAGGCTCTGCTGACTCCCCATGGGGGAGCTTATCTTCTTGTAGGTGGGTTGGGAGGGGGCAGACTGGTGGGGCAGGAGGAGGGAAGAGGGGGAATCTTCAATTGGTATGTAAAATGAATAAAAAATTTCTTAATAAAAAATACTAACTTATACATAAAAAAGACATACTGCATTTTATAGAAAATTTTCTATGAAAAGTAAACTTCTAAAACAACCAAAAGGAGACTAAAGCTTAAAGGGGAAGGAGAAAGCAGTGTAGTTATCACAATTAAAATTTTATTTAAATTTTTAAGTAAATAAAAAGAAAGTAAAGTTTTATGAACCTAAAAAATAATGATAACAATAAATATAATTTTTAAAAAATAAAAGAAAAAATATTCAAAGAATATAACTATATAAGTGAATATATTTAGGAAAAGAGGAACAAAAGCACTAGAAAGCTGAAGAAAAGAGATATAAGCAGAGAGAAACAATGAATGAAACTACCCATTGAGCAGTTATTATCCATAATTTCTTTTTTTTTCCTGACTTTTTTTTTTGTTGTTGCTGGCATTTAAATTTTTGGCTTATGAATTATTGAATTCAGGGTCTTATGGCTCCTGGACAAGTAGTCTACAACTGATCCATATCATTTTCTGACAAACTAATTAATTATTAGTCTACATTTCTTTTCTATTTCCTTCTTTCCTGTTTTCTCCTTTTCTTTTCTTTACCATATGGTCATCTATAGCCAGCCCAGAATAGGTTCAAATTCATTATGTAGCTAAAGTTCTTTCCATTTTTACCTGCAAGTGTGGAATTATGAGTGTACATGAAAGTAGACAATATGCCAATGATTTTGTTTTGGTTTTTACCGTTGAAATTATTTTTTTACTAATTTTTTCATTTATTTTACATACCAACAACAGTTTCCCTTCCCTACTCTCTTCCAGTTCCCTCCCACCACCTCCTGTCTATTCCCACTCTTCCACTCCTCAGTTCAGAAAGGGGCAGGCCTCTCATGGAAGTCAACAAAGCATGACATATCAAGATAAAGCAGGACCAGGCTCCTTCCCCTGCATCAAGCCTTGGTGAGGTATCCCAGCATGGGGAATAGATTTGAAAAAGCCAGTTCATGTGCCAGTGATAGGCCCTGATCCCAGTGCTAGGGCCTCTCAAACAGACCA
The DNA here is from genome assembly GCF_949786415.1 of Peromyscus eremicus. Taxonomy (NCBI): domain Eukaryota; kingdom Metazoa; phylum Chordata; class Mammalia; order Rodentia; family Cricetidae; genus Peromyscus; species Peromyscus eremicus. The sequence goes on along the minus strand of NC_081439.1, from coordinate 102,719,839 downwards.
AGCTACACAACTGCACTCACATGCAGAGGGCCTAGGTTGGTCCCATGTAGGCTCCTTAGCTGTTGGTCTAGAGTCCTTGAGTTTCCACAAGCTTGGGTCAGCTGTCTCTGTGGGTTTCCCCATCATGACCTTGGCCCCTGTTGTTCATATAATCCCTCTTCTCTCTCTTCCACTGGACTCCCAGTGCTTGGCCTGGAGCTTGGTTGTGGATCTCAGCATCTGGTTCCATCTGTAACTGGATGAAGGCTCTATGATGAGAGTTAGGGTATTCACCAATCAGATTACCAGGGTAGGCCAGTCCAGGCACACTCACCACATAGCCAGAACCTAGAAGCAACCTAGATGCCCCTCAACTGAAGAATGGATAAAGAAAATGTGGTGTATTTATATAATGGAGTATTACCCAGCAGTAAAAACTAATGACATCATGAAATGTGCAGGCAAATGGATGGAACTAAAAAAAAATCATCCTGAGTGAGGTAACCCAGATTCAGAAAGAGAAACATGATGTGTACTCACTCATAATTGAGTATTAGATGTAAAGTAAAGGAAAACCTTTGAAATTATTTTTATGTTATCATGTGAAATAATGGGGTTAATTATTATATTTTCATACATATATGTCTTTTTTGTTTGTTCCTTTTGAGGCAATGTCTCATTATTTGTTCCTGGTTGGCCTGCAACTCGCTGTGTAGAATGGATTGCTTCAAACTCACAGAGTTCTGCCTGCCTCTGCCTCCCATGTGGTGGGAATAAAGTTAAACACCATCACACTCAGCCCATATATCAATATAACTTTTCCTACTCAACTCCCTCATATGCTCTTTTAACTTTTGCTTAAGGCCTCTCTTATTGGTTCCCTTATTCTTCCCAAGTAGGCCCCCATGCTGCTTTCAGATCACACATATCCCATTCCCTTCTCATTTTCTCCCCTGCATTCTCTTTTATGATCCCGCCTTTCCTCATTATGTTTTTTTTTGTTTACACACATACATCCATGCATACACACACAAATTACTTTTTAACATAAATGGATTATATTTACTAACTAAAACATATAGAAAAACTGAATAGATAACATAATAAAGCCAGATAGTATGCTGGCTATAAGAAATTGGCTACAAGTTTAAGAACACATTAGCTGAAAGACTAAAATTTCCATGCAAATGATAATCACAAAACACAAATTATCTTTATGTCAAAAACTGTCACAAGGGAGATGGGATGCTTCACTATGGTAAATTGTTAGCTCACAAAGGTGAAATCACAATTAGAAGCATGTACATTTCCTATATCAGTTCACCTAAATATGTACTATACTTTTAAAGAATTGACACTAATCCCCTAACACACCAAGAACTGAAACACAGAAAATATTTACAAAGTTTGTTTAATAATTACTCTGATAATCACACCAGGATGCTGCAAGGAAAAAATCAGAAACCAAAGTTTGTTTAATAATTACTCTGATAATCACACCAGGATGCTGCAAGCTAAAAATCTGAAACCAGTATTCCTAGTAAGCATGGTTATAAAATTCTTCCATAACAAAATACCAAACTAAAGTCAGTATCATATTAAAGTAAAGTAATTGTGCAGCACTATAAAGAATGATATATCTCTAATGAAAGGCTATTTCAACCAAAGAAAACAGGTAAATCCAATGTTAAGTAGGAATAGAACAGATATAAAATCATTCCATGGTTATCCCAAAAAGTGAACAAAACTGTTTCACAATCTTTAGCAACCTGTTGTTATAAAATGATTAGTCAGGCTGTGGATATAGCTCAGGGATAAAGAGCTTGCTTAGTATGTGTGAAGCCTTGAATTCAATCATCACTGTCACAAAGTAAACAAATGTGTAAGTAAATAAATATTAACTAATGAGATATAGAAAGAATGTACTTAACATGAAAAAAGTCTATATGGAACAAGCTCACACACAAAGTAACATTTCACAGTGAATAAATGAAAGCTTTACATTGAAAATTTAAAGTATCATAAGGATTCCTAATTTAAGCATTATTCAATATAGTGCTATAAGACCTAGCTAAATAAATTAGGCAATCAAAAAGTAGAAAAGAAGAGGTAAAGGCATTAGTATTTGCAGATGATGTAATCCTATATGTAATAAAAAATAAAAAGTTACACAGAAGAAAATAGTGCTAATAACAAAGAATTTCAATTTTGAGAATTTTTAAACATTAAAAAACTATTTTATTGCAATAATAATTAAAATTTTAGGTACACAAAAAATAGATAAATCAATGTGACAGAATAAATACAAAAGAACAAACTTGAATTCATATGAGAATCCAATATATGATAATAAATACATTTCAGTCAAAGAAGGAAATAGCTTATTTGATAAATGTTATGTTGATAAATGGCTTGTCATTGACATAAAAATAAACTGAGACATTGAGCCATTATTCACTGGATCATAAATTTCAGACAGATTTAAGTGAAAAATTCAACAGCTTAAAAGTACTGAAGGGAAGTATGCAAAGTTTTTTCATAATGAATAATTTGTTTCAAAGTTTTACTTAGTTTTAAAATGACAGATAAAATTATACATATTTATCATTTATAACATAATACTTCCAAATAACTATATTTTGTGGCATGGATGAATGTAGGTAATTAATGAATTGAATTGCCTCATATAGCTATAATTTTTGGTAAGAATATATACACTTTCAGCATTTTTACTAATAAAATGCCATTGAATACTAAAATAGACAACAAAATTGTTCCTCTTGCCTAACTGTAATTATGACTCATTTGACCAATTTATACTTCCTTTATCACTGTCCAATCACTTCTTGCAATCAACATTCCAGTCTCAAATTCTTATATCAGTTTTGTAGATTGTACACATGAATGGGAATATGAGGTACTTCTCATTGTGTACCACTTTATTTCATTGTTCTTGTGGTGTGTCCATGATGTCACAAAGAACCAAGAAGCACCCATTTTATGCATGGTTAATATTCAATTTTGTGCACAAAATCGTATTTTCTGTATGAATTCATCTATTGATGAAAACTTAAGTTGATTTCTCTATCTCAAAAATTCTGATCAGTGTTGTAATAAACAAGGGAGTGCTGGTGTGTCTTCTAGTTTCTAATTTTATATCATTTAAGTTTATCTGCAAAATTAAGAATGCTGGACCATAAAGTTGTACTTTTAGTTGCTCTGAATAAATGCCACACTTTTTCATAATGGCTGTATTAATTTAATGATAGTATACAATGGCTTTCCTTTCTCCATACTCTCCAGAACTTTTTGTTCTTCTCATGAATAGTTATCCCAGCTATAATGAAGTATCATCTTACTGTGCTTTACATAGGTAAATCTCCAACAATGACCTTATTGGGTATTTTGGTGCATCTTTTTTATCATTTCTGTAATTTAAAAATATTCTATTTGCATGTTCTGTATACTGAGCTATTTTTTCGACTATTGAATAACTTCCCAAATATTTTTAATACTAACTGCTTACCAAAAGTACAGTTTCTTCTGTTTGCTAATTCCCCCTTCATATTATTGTTTTCTTTGTATTGCAGAAGATTTATAGTTTCACTTAATCTCATGTATATGCCATGTTATTTTTTAAATAGTATCCTAAAAATCATCACCAAGACCAATGTCATGCTTTTCTCTTATGTTTTGTCATGCAATGTGGTACTGTTAGTTCTTCATGTTATCTTTAATCCACTTGGGTTGATTTTTATGTATAATGTGAGAGTGAATATAAAAGTTTTATTCTTCTATCTACTAGCATCCATGTTTTCCAATATCATTGATTGATTTATTTAGGAAGGTTATCATAAACTCTGGGCTGGTTTCACATACTCCAGCCTGGTTTTGAATCTTGCTGTGTAACATAAGATGGCATTAGATTGGTCAACCTTCTGTCTCCACTTGCTGAATGCTTGCATTGTAGGTTTATGCCTCCATGACCAGTTTCCAACATTTATTGAAAAATCTAACATTTTACCATTTTATTATGCATGCTTTTATTGCATAATTAATTTTTCTTGCCCTTACATTTCCTCCTTTATATCTTAGATCATGAAGTAGCAATTTTTTTTTCTGTACTGGGATAGATAATAAACATGTTAAGCTTTGTAAGCTATATAGCCTATATTACATCTACTGAACTGCACATTTCTAATACAAAAGCAAATCTATATAATTTGCTATGTTTCAGGCCCTGAAATGTGAACTTCACATACTTTTCACATATAAAAAATATTGTTTTGAATTTTTTAACCATATAAATGGTATAAATCATTTTTATTTTACTAACTATATATAGAAAATGTAAAAGGCTTAAGAAATATTGGATTATACTAAATATAAAATTTAGTATAATTTTGGAATAAATATAGAATTGTATAATTTTATTTTTGAATAAATATACAATTGTAGACTAAATGTACAATTGTATATTTAGCCTAATATACAATTTAATATAATTTGGATGTCTTCTATTATTTCTACTTTGTTCTGGGGCAAACATTTAACTTTGCTCCTTTACTTTGTTGGATTTCTTTTTTAGTATTGTATGTTTTGTGATAATTTGGAACTTTATCATGAGGTTCATCTTGAAGGTGACAATTTTGTTCCTCATAGTGACACCTCTCATAATTTGAGCCTCATGAAGCTATTGTGATATATAAAATATAATAATTTCAGTCTGTGTCACACAGCTTTTGTATGTTTTATTTTCTTTTTTTCTGGCAGCATTTCTCATAAGAGCTTCTGATCAGTCGTTCTTACACTATTGGCCGCAAGTAACCAATTTCCAGTGTGACCTGAATATATTTCCCCTCATTTATATACCACATCTTGGATTTTGTTTGCTAAGGTTTCTCGACTATAATCTTGGATCAGCATATGTACTACCAAAGTGTGAGGATTAAACACTCAAAGGTTAATTGTTCATCAAAGGGAAATTCAAGCTTGCCTATATAAGTTTTTGTTTTTCTTTCTGAGATGGACTTTCCTTAAAAACAGAAGAAAACAATATTTAGCTTCTTGTAAGAAAATTTTAAGTAAGTATTTAAGTAACATTATTTTGCTCTGACTTCATATTCTGTTTTTACTCGGTTTCTTAGAGTGAACTCCTTTCATTATAAAGAAAGAGCATGTGCCTCAGGTTTTGTCTCCTGGGAAATACAGGCTTAGCCCCAGTCACTGCAATTTCTTTTGGCTATTCCAGATTTATTTTGTCAGTGACTTCAATAGTTTCCACCAATAATTTCAGCTAATAAACCATGTAAAATCTATTACCATTGACAATAGAGAAATTTCCAGGATTTCATCATTGTAAGGAGAATAGCTTCTGCATTCACCCAGTGAGAATTTTATGTGTCACTTTTTGGCCTCTATACTTATAAAATTCTGTGCCATGTTTTTAGCTTTTAAGCTCTTAAGCCTAGGGAGGCATAAAATCAATGGTTAATATTATTTTAAACAACCTTTCATTGCTGCATTTAGAAGTCTTTGTGGTGATATTGTGTCGCCCAAAATATTGTGCACCCTGATAATCTTATGTGGGGTCAGAGACCAGAACAGCCCCTAGATAAACATAGAGGCCAGAAAATGGTGGAACACACAACTTTAATCCTAGCCTTCTGGAGGCAGAGATCCATCCGGATCTCTGTGAGTTCAAAATCACATTGGAAACAACCAGGCACGGTGACACACACCTTTAATCCCAGCACTTGAGATCTCATGTCTTGCTTGGGAAAGACACATGCCTTTAATCCCAGGAAGTGAAGGCAGGAAGTAGAAAGGTATATAAGGCTGAAGACAAGGAAACAGAAGCTTTTTAGGCTTTTAGCAGCAGTCCAGCTGAGATCCATTTGGAACAGGACTCAGAGGCTTTCAGTCTGAGGAAACAAGATCAGCTGAGAAGTTGGCAAGATAAGGTTGGATACAGCTTGTTCTCTTTCTCTCATCTTTCAGCATTCACTCCAATAGGTGGCTCTGGGTTTGTTTTTATTAATAAGAACTTTTAAGATTTGTGCTACAAGTCTTCTTAATTCATAGTCCTTAAGAAGGTATATTCTGTTGCTAATACATGAATAAAAGTTCAAAGTTTTCAATTTTGAACTGTACAAAATAAAGTTCGAACAAATATGTTATCAAACAATGTCCAAATGGAATGTCCTCAGAACAAAATTAGCGGTATTTTAAGATGACTGTTAAAAGATCACTCCATGTCTGTCCTGAGTGCTGTATTCTTCATTATGAAAGACTTACATCCCAGCCAAAATGGCTTTGGTGATCTGAAAACCCTCCCACACAAATAATTATATGTTCAAGAATTATTGACTCATAGGAAGTCATGCTATGCTAAGCTGAAATAGTGCCTCTCCTAAGGTGTACACAAGCTAATCCCCCAAAGCTCTGAATAGCTGCTGTAGGTGGCAAAAAGGCCCTACATATAATTAAAAAAAAAAAACTTGAGGTGATTATCCTGGACTATTCTAAAGGATTCGGTGTAATCAAGAAGGGATTTCATGGAAGAGAAATTGGAGGACCAAAGTCAAAGGTTTGGGTTATGAGAGTAATGGACAACAGGCCAATGATACTTTCTAAAAAATACAAATACAAGGAAATCAATGCTTCCTTCAGAGATTCCAAAAGGAACCATTTTTGTGTACCAGGTAGTATTAGCCTATTAGACTCAGTTTACATACCTGATCTTCTTATGTGTGAAAATAAATATAATATGTTCAGTAATTGATTTTGCATAAAATTGTTAAGATATACAAAAAAATTAGACATGTGTGATGGCTATTCTTGGTTGTCAACTTGACTACATCTGGAAGTAACTAAAAAGCCAAGCAGCTAGGCACAGTGAGGGATTTTTAGTTAATTGTATCATTTTAGGTAAGTAGACGTATCTTTTTTTTATTTGTTTGTTTTTTGTTTTTTGTTTTTCGAGACAGGGTTTCTCTGTGTAGCTTTGCGCCTTTCCTGGAACTCGCTTTGGAGACCAGGCTGGCCTCGAACTCACAGAGATCCGCCTGCCTCTGCTTCCCGAGTGCTGGGATTAAAGGCGTGCGCCACCACTGCCCGGCAAGTAGACCTATCTTAAATCCAGATCATCTGGGGTCAGAAGATCCATCCTAAATCTTCCTATACATTCTTGTGGCAGTCTATACAAAGGATATAGAATAAAGAAGGTTTTTCTTTTTGCCTGCTGGTGTACATTCTCACTGGCAAGTCCATATATCCGTGCTACTGAAGTATTTCTTCCTTAGAGTATACTTCAGGATTCTGACATATACTGAAGATCAGCTGAGATATCCAGCCTCCTCGACTGAACACCTGTTAGATTCTTGGACTTTTCCTTGGGAAACAGCCATTTCTGGACTAACTGTACCAAAACTTGTAAGCTATTCTAAAAATTCCCATTTTTGTATATATAGAATCATTCTACCAGTTCTGTTCCTCTAGAGAACCCTGACTAATAAAACATGTGACTATTTCTTCCACCCAGTGACCAGTAATGGGGAAAATTATTATTTAGAAAGAGTAATATATACAAATATATATTTCAAAGATATTATAGTGAGAGTTTTACATGTAATAAAGAGCTTACTTAGATATGGGGAGAACATTAATTCACTGTTGGTGGAAATACAAACTGGTACAACTATCCTGGAAAACTAGTACAGAAAATTTTCAAAAAGCTAAAAATAAATATACCATATGATCCATCTATACCACTCCTTGGCATATGCCCAAATGACCCAGTGTCCTACTCCACAGTTACTTGCTATTCACACTAGCTAGAAAATAAAAATAATCTAAATGTGCTTCAATAGATGAATGGATATAAAAATGTGGCACATATACACATGGAATGTTATGAAGTTTCAAAGAAAAATAATATCATAAAATGTTCAGGTATGTTGATGGACCTAGAAAAGATTACATTGAGACAGGTTATCCAGCCTCCAAAAGGCAAATTCTTCATGTTTTTTCACATCTGTGGTTCCTAGCTCTAAACCTTCAGATGTGAGTAGATAATCTGAGGTAGGAGTAGGAAAAAAGGAGGTGCAAATATTACTAAGGGTGTTTGGTAAACCTCAAGGAACTGTTTTATTTTATATTTACTTAAAATTATAGAAGATAGATTTGAGTGTGCATACACTATATATATGTACACACACATATATCATGAGGTTCATCTTGCAAGTGACAATTTTGTTCTTCATAGTGACACCTCTCATAATTTGAGGCTCATGCAACTATTATGATATATGAAACATAATCATTTCAGTCTGTTTTGTTCTGAGGATATGCAATTTGGACACTGATAACATAAATTTGTTAGAATTTTATTTTACACAGTTTAAAGTTGAAAACTTTGAACTTTTACTCTTGTTTTAGCAACACAATATATTTTCTTAGGGACTATGAATTAAGAAGACATCTTTATTTTTAGTTCACTCAGTCCCTTGTTTCTTAATACAGCAATGACATGTTGCTTAAAATAATATTAACCATTAATTTTATGCCTCCCTGAAGGTATCTCTTTGTTATCTCTTAGAAGCTTGTTCTTTTCTAATGAGAGACAGAAAGGGAGTGGATCTGGATGGGAGGGGAGATGGGCAGGAACTGGGAGATGTAGAGGAGGACAAAGTACAATCAGGAAATGTTGTGTGAGAAAACAATGTATTTTCAATAAAAGGGGGGAAGGTTAAGGTAACAAACAAATAAACAAAGAGAAAAGTACATTTGCCTTACATGAATTTATACCACTTGAGCTGACCAATGTTCTGCATAAGAGCCATAGACTATCTACCAAAAGTCACGGTAACAGAAATGAGAAACCTCTGGTAAAGTTGTTGCTCAGGGTAGTCCAAGTGAGTCCCAAAATAATATAAGCTATTGCTGTTGCCGTTGGTTGTCTCTCAAAGGTTGAAAATGTTTCTATTTTTTTTTAAACAATGCACACTTCACACACAGGATTGAGAATATCTGAGCTGGATCTAACCTGGAAAAAAAAAGCCCCCTTTGTGCAATCTAAAATTCATAGTAATATGTACTGTATAAGCTGCCGAGGGAGGGAAGCAATCAGTAGTCCTATCCAGCTAATGATGTCAATGAATGGTAACAATCACCACTACAGCAAGATATTCCTAATGGTGCAATAGTGTCACTCATATCTTGGTGGTAAAGAACAGCTATCTAATTGGAGGTACGGTAAGGAGGAAAACAATGTTTGGTACTAGAAGGCTACCCAACCTCCTGAGTATCATAACTTTTAGAAGTTAACCTGCTACTGTCAGTTTACCAGGCTGCCATTAATTCCTAACTGCATTGTAAACCTGATTATTGGATCCACAAATAATTGAAGTAACTATCCCTCCTAGTCAAACAAGCTATCACTTATAGCAGAAAGCAATTACAGAAACACTATTACAGAAAGCAATAATAGGTCATAAGGATCAATGGATCTTGGGGAGCCCAACTCAATCACACAGATCTACAGCACAATTCCAGTACCTGAGGCTGAGAAATATCATGGAAAATGGGGCAGAAAGGTTGTAAAAATCAGAGGATCAGGAGCCTACAATGAGATCATATCTCCTAGAAATGACAGTTAAGCCTTCCCCAGGATTCCTCAACAATATGGCCACTTAAACAATACCAAGAGACATACTTAGAATTAGCTTTTCCTGGGTATGAATCATCGGATTGGTTATCTAATATGAAGTGCTCAGCCTTAAAATCAAGTATACACGCTACACTAAATGGACTCATCTGGTATATGTGTATGTGTGTGTGTGTGTGTGTGTGTGTGTGTGTGTGTGTGTGTGTGCACGCCATAAAATTTAGAGGCTGTGAGGGGTAGGGTTGGGGGGAAGAGGCATAGGAGGGGTTGAAGGGAAGACAGGGAAGGGGGAAAGTGATAGAATTTTATTTGAATTTTAAATTTAAATAAAATAGGGGGCAATTCACAGAAGCATAGAGGGGCTGGGGACATAGTTTAATTGTGGAATGCTTGCATTCCATGCTCAAGCTCCTGAGTTCTGTCCTTAGAAATTCAAGAAAAACAAAACACAAGTGAAAAAGCCAACTCAACCTTAATATTGACTTTCTATTCATTCTAGGCAATTGGTAAGGTAGTATACTTTTAATAACCATTCAAATGTGGTGAGAATTTATTTACTGTTGGTGAGAGCCCATAAAAATGTCCAGACTGGTTACTTTACAGGGATAATTTTGTAGTCCCTTAGAGGGTAGGTGAATGATTGAGGAATTTGGCAGTAACCTACATATGCAGCATGACAAGGACTGATATTTGGTCAATGGGTTAGTCATTCTTCCATTTTCATCAATTTTCCATCCTTTTCTGCCTTACAATGGAAGCATTAGGGCTACTCTAATTAAGAGTAATTGCTGTAGCTTAATTAGATACCAGCTGAATTTTACTAATTGAAAAGGCATAAGAAATGGGAAAGTCAAAGGAAAGGGACCTCAGGGTACTGTGTCATCCTGCCTGTCTTTAGATGGCTGTGGTCTGGCAAAGATTGCATTTCTATACCTCTTGTGTCACTACCCCTAGTAAATAAATTTTCTTTCAAAATTCTAGATTGTCAGCTAGGAATGGAGTTCAGTGGTAAAGTGCTTGACTAGCCTGTAGAACACCCTTGATTTCATCCAAATAACATAAGAGATAAAGGGAGAGAACAATGGAGAAGAGAAAAGAAAAGAGAGAGACAGAGAGAAGAAAGATTTCAGACCTTGCTTGGATTCCACCACACCGTACTAACTTCTGCTCCCTCTGTATATGTGGATAAGTAGGCACATATTATTCCAGTATCAACACTAGGTGCTTCCACATGCATTCTTGTATTCCTTAGCCTTGTACATGCTTTGGTAGATATCCCTTCATTAATTTCTCATTCACTAAGTCACTTCTTCAGTGTTCTTTTGCTTCTTGGTAGAAACAACCCTGACTGATATTGTTAGGGAAATTAAAATAACTCTTACACAAAGAACAAAAATAATTATTAAGCACATAATAAGAAATTTTAATCTAAATATACCAATGTACATTGGTAAGCCTTCTAAAACCAAGAAAAGAAATTACTCTGGCATTTGTGACTATTAAAAATACATTAAGCATTGGTGATTGAGAAACAACAGAAATTGATGAAGACTATAGAAAAAAAATGGCTCATGCCCAACTTAAAGGCCAGTATTTCAGTTATGTAAAATCAGTAAATTATAGGAATCTGATCCCACATCTTGAGTAGCTACCATGTTAAACATATTACACTCATAAAATTTCCTGAAAGAATGGATTTTTACTCTTTTCACAATATAAAAAAGAAGGGTCACTAATTATGTTGTGTTTTAATTATTTGATAATTCCCTTGATTATGTTGATCATTTTGCAATATATACATATTATATCATCAATTTGTACACCATAAACTTATACAATTTTTGTTTTCTGGGGGAATATATTTCAATTAAGCCAAATATCAAAATGTACAGTTTTGATAGTACAGTTAATGTGTGCTATTGCTGATATGTGCATTCTCTGGAACTATGGAACAACTAACAATTTAACAAGAACATGTATAGTCCTAAATCACATAATTTCCCACTGAAAGCAATCCTGTCAAACTTTAGAGCTCAAAAGAAAAAAGGATATGTCTCCTAGAGACAAAAGAGGGAGAAAGAAAAGAGGTTATTGGTGATGGCACCATGGCAGGTGTTTCCCCTCAAGGACAGTGATGACACTGATTATACATTCAGAAACAGCTTCATGTGATCCTTGGCAAGTGTACACAGATTCCTTTTTGTAAGTAAGTCAAGTATCTGCATGTACAATAAACAAATCCCGACTTTAAAGAGTATTTCACAACTTAACAGCCTCAGTAGTCAGGCCAAAATAAGAGTTTATCAAGTTGGTAACACTCATTCTGTGCCAAGTAGGTTTAAATGCTCAGGTGTGGTCAGATATCAGAAAAGATGGAAATGACTCAGAGTCATTAAAAGAAGAGTCTTGGCAGATGCCAAGATTCATAAACAGAAACTAGAAAATACCTTTGATGGTTGAATATTAATCATGACATGGTTGTTCTCTGGCAGGGTTAGAAAGTACAAACAGCCAGCCTAGGGAATCGGAGCACATGGTCTGGCCATCTGTTAATAGTGTCTGAGAATATGGGTTTGCTCCATGTCTTCCTTTATTCTTCATTGAAAATTATTCCAGTGTCTATGAATGAAGCATCAAAATTGTTTAATTTTAAAATGGGAAGTACAAGATCTTTTTCTCATGTTGATAAGTTATCTTGGTATTTCTTTCCTCATAACGAAGACCTTGAACATATGTAAATTAATCTTTTGAGTTTTCCTGGAATTACTTTTCAGGAAAGGAGCTAATTATACTGATAAATTTTACAGTCATAAAATCTAGTTCAATGAAAGACTTTATGGTTATATTTAACATATCTTCAAAATATTATAAAACTATTCTTCTCAAATATTATGGATTAATGACATCTGATCACATAGCCTAAGTTTTAGTAATTATATTTATAGTGTTGTGACTGTTTTTATTAAGACATATACAATATGTCAACAAAGAGATACAATGTACAATACTAGTTATGGTCTCGAAAAATCAAAAACAAAAACCAAAAAAAAACCCCAAAAATCAATACCAGATATGAACTATGAAATGATATAGAAGTGATATAGTTGAAATTGTGAATTAGTTTAGATCACTTGAGAATATATTGAAGGCATTTTCTGGGAATTCAATTGGACCTTATAAAATGAAAACATTATAATATGTTAAAGATGTTGATAGATGAATATCCAAATACATAACGATAGGTAAATGTATCATCATGATGTTAAAATACAATTATAAAAATAAGTATTTGTCTTTTCAGTAAAGTAATTGACAAGGAATAGTGAGGAGATAAGATCTGAAAATCATGGTATGTAAAATAGTCTGGAAAGAAGAAAAAAAATTTTTAAATCTATCCTCAGACTGGAGATATGGCTCATTGTTAAGGTCACTGACTGCTTTTCCAGAGGACCAGGTTTCAATTACCAGCACCCTCATGGTGGCTCAGGACCATTTATAACTCCAGCTTCAGAAGAGCTTATACCTTATTCTAGCCTCTGTTGGTACTGACTGAATGTGGTGGATAGATATACATGCAGGTGAAACATCCATACTCATAAAGTAAATTTTAAAAAAAATCAATTTTGTTGAAAATTTTCAGCTGAATTTGGATTACTTTGTAAAAATATGATCTATGGCTGCTGTACATTTTACTACTGACAAATTGTTTTATGTAAAATTGAATGAAAGTAGATTTATGAAAAGCTAATTTGCAGCCTTAAGTACTTAGAGATATATCACTAGAATTTCCTGAATTGTACATTTGTGTTAGTTAGGACTTCTATTGCTGTGTCAAAACACCATGGCCATAAAGCAAGTTGGGGAGGAAAGGGTTTATTCAGCTTGCACTTCCACAATGTTCTTCACCACTAAAAGAAGTCAGAACAGGAACTCAAACAGGGAAGGATCCTTGAGGCAGTAGCTGATGCAGTGTCCATGGAGGGGTGCTGATTCCCTTGCTTCCCTTGACTTGCTCAGCCTGCTTCCTTATAGAACCAGGACCATCAGACCAGGGATGGTACCACCTATCATGGCTGTGCCCTCCCCCATTGATCACTAATTGGGAAAATGTCTTACAGCTGGAATTCTTGGAGGCATTTCCTCAGCTAAGGCGACTCTAGCTTGTGTCAAGTTAACAAATGAAAGTCAGCCAGTACAGCATTCTAAATCTTTAATACCAATACAGCTTGAGATACGAAGTATACTGGCTAATTCAAATGACTGAGACATTGAACTCAGTAGAAGTTTATATATATATGAAATTATGTCTCTTCTTTCTAGGAAAGTTGTCTGTTCAGAAAATTTACCTATTGCTATACAAAGAAAGTAGGAAACAGCATAGGTAGCTATATTTAGTAAATCAAACATAAGTGTAAAGTGAGAGATGTCACAATAATATCATCTCCATTTAGTATAATGAATTAGCAAAGAGGTTATAAAATTAAGGTCAGTGAGATGGCTCAGCAGATAAAAGTTCTAGCTGCCAAGCCTGAAGACATGAGTCCAAACCCCTGGGGACCCACCTGGTGGAAGGCAAAAGTTATTCCTGAAATTCTCTTTGAATCTCAAGAAGCATGCTGTGCCCCCCCCACACACTTACAAAATAAATTAAAAATATAACAAAATGAATTTTTATGTACATGTGAAATGTCTATGATGAAATATCCAATGAAGCTATTTTCTTCAGGTTATGAAAAAATATATTCAAACATATTTAGGGAAATATGTTAATAATATGGAAAAAATCACTCATCACTCTCTCCAGAACATGAGTAAAGTAGCAATAAAGAAGAAATGAAAAGTATTGTAACATTAGGGGAGAGAAAACTGAGAGAGGAGGGAGAGAAAGAGAAATATGTAGGACAAGGGATATTCTAGTGACATGTGTTCAGTGGAAGATAAAAATAAATAAATCTATTTAAAACATCAAAGCTTCAGAAACTTTCAGCAAGCTGAGAAATCAAAACCATCAGGATTAGTGGAATATACTGCCTGAAAATTAACACATTCAACAGTTATTTCTATGGAGCTCTTTCTTTAGCAAACATCACAAAGGAGGTTATTGTAAAAGGTTACATATTGGAGATACTGAATCAGAGAAACTTGAGACTTAGTGATATTAGGAATAAATGCATATACCGATGTCATTTTTGATACTTTTATTAGCATTCATTAATTGTACAAAAAGTTTGATTATGACATTTCATACATGTACATATTATACTTCAGTCACCTTCAATACCCTGTTTTCATATCTTGTTTTCCCTTTTGAAGCACTGCTTCTCTTCTAAGAGCTCCTTCTAAAAAATGGAAATGACAAATGTAATATGGATGTCATTTGGAAAAGAGATTCATTGAAAGTCAGCACTATAGCTGCCACTGTTCAGGGAGCATACTGAAGGAGTTCTTTGCTGAAAAAAAAATATGTGTAGGAGGCGCAAGGCCTATGGAAGAACTCAATGTGAAAGGAGTGGGAGGAAAGTGGTTCTTAGCATGTTAAACACATATACACACAAGTTGTTAGCAAATGAATTTACTCTGGTGTTGCCTAAAAGGTCCCAATTAAAGAAAAGTCAAGTCTAATGCTGTTTTCACAGCCCAATATTTGAGCTGATTCTCCCAAGTTTGCCATCACCAACAGGAAGCAGGCTTGCCCGGAATTGGGAAAGTAAAAATTATAAAACATGAAAGAGAGAAAAATTGCTTGAGGAGGAAATTATCCGAAACTCTCTGTTTTGGTCCAACTCTAATATACATCAAATTAATGTGGTAAAAAAAAGATATAAAAGGGAATATACTAATTTATAAGCTACAACATTGTAACTCAAATACATAGATTTAAATGAAGATATAGTACACAGTATGTTAAAAAGTAAAATTATGAATGCCATCCAATAAATTGTAATATTAGAGCAAGACAGAAAGAGTTTTAATATAAAAAGTAAATGTAAACAGGATACTAAATACTAAATATCTTTATGACAACTTTTCTCAAAAGAATTTGGAGGAGATAGGAAGTATTGAGGATGGATATTAAATAAAAATAAAATCAAATATTAAACTAACATCCTCAGAAATATAAGAGTAGTTTCTTTCATAAAATAGGAATGGCAAAAGCAATAAAAAATCAATTTTTATTGTATTAAAATTTGAAATATTCACAAAAATATGTATCTAAAATAAAGATACCGTTTAACAGTTGGAACATGAAGTTATTGGAATTTCACATGAGATACTATAAAATGATCAAAACATTGATGCTAAAGATGAAAGCCATGTATTCATTAGGGTACAATGTCATTTAACTCCAGAGTTTCCCTATTCAGATTTTTTTCCAATGAACTCTATTGGTGAGAGCGGCATATGGAAACCACCTACTGTAACCATTTTGGAATTCTTCTGTTCTTTTTAGTCTAGCAGTCTTCCTTTATGAAGCTGAGTCTTCTATGTTTGGTGCATACCTGTTCAGGATTGTATTACCATGTTGTTAGAGTTTTCCTTTTATGTGTATAATGTATCCCTCCTTATCTCTTCTGATTTGGCTTCATATGAAATCTATTTTCTCATATATTAGAGTAGCTACTCCTGCTTGTTTTTAGTCCCACTTGCTTTGGATACCTTTCTCCATCCTTTTACCCTAAATTGGTGTCTATTGTTGGTCATGAAGTGCATTTCTTGGAGGCAACAAAAGAATGGATTCTGTTTTCTAATCCAATCTGGTAATATAGTTCTCTTTATTAGAAACTTGAGAACATGTATATTGAGTTATTGAACAATATATTCCTATTTACTTGCTGTGTTTGTGGTGCTTTATCATACCTTTTTAGTTCAGTGTTCGGCATTTGCTTATTTGTTCCTTATGCCTTCATGAGCACATTTATTCTTCTCTTAAAGCCTAAATATTCCTATCAATATCCTCTGTAGAGTTCTCTTAGTGGTCATGAATATCTTAAATACCAATTTTTTCAAATTTTCTTTTATTTTTCAAGAACAGATGATAATTTTTTTTTTCGAGACAGGGTTTCCCCATGTAGTTTTGGTGCCTGTCCTGGATCTCACTTTGTAGACCAGGCTGGCCTCGAAATCACAGAGATCTGCCTGGCTCTGTCTCCCATGTGCTGGAATTAAAGGCATGTGCCACCACCATCCAGTTCAGATGATAGATTTGCTGGGTATAGTACTATAGATTGGCATCTGTGATAATCCATAATTTACAGAAAATCAATTCTTCCCCTACTGGCTTTTCTCTTCAAACAAAAAAGAAAATGGAATGAGTCTCAGTATGGCTATCATCCTAAATAAAGACTTAGATTTGCTGCTACGTAACATAGGCACAAGTTATTATATTAAGTATCAAGGGGATGAATAGAGGTAACTTTGTTACTTGTATGCTCAGTGACGAAAGCAAATCACAAACCCAGGGTGGACAGTACATATGTGTAGCCCCCAACTGAGTGGACAGAATGCGGGGGGAGATAGATCTCTAGTGCTCATTGGCCTGCCAGCTTAATTTATTCAATAAGCTCCCGGCTTAGTGAGGAACTCCATCTCAACTATTTAGGCATAAATAAAAATGAAATCATGAGCTTTGCATATAAATAAATTGAACTAGAAAAGAGTATGTTGAGAGAAGTAACCCAGAACCAGAAAGAAAAACATTTCATGCTCTCTCTTTTTTTAGTATATAATTTTACTCCTTTTTATTATTATAAAAAATGTTCTGTTCATTTTACATACCAACCACAGGCATGCCTCTCCTCCCTCCTTCCACCCCTCAGCCTTCCCCCCAACCCACTCCCCCATTCCCACCTCCTTCAAGGCAAGGACTCCCATAGGGAGTCAGCAGAGCCTGGTACATTCAGTTGAGGCAAGTCCAGACCCCTCTCCCTGAACCAAGGCTGTGTAAAGTGTCCTACCATAGGCACTGGTCTCCAAAAAGCCAGCTCATGCAGCAGGGATGGATCCTGATCTCACTGACAGGGACCCCTTAAGGAGATCAAGATAAACAACTGTCTCACCTATGCAGAGGGCCTAGTCCAGTCCCATGGAAGCTCCACTCCCATGCTCTTTCTTACTGGAAGTTCCTGACTCCAAATCTTCAGATGTGAATACACAGCCTGTAGTAACTACAGAAAACAGAAAAGTGGAACCATTGCCATGATAAGGGGCTTTGGGAGCAATAGAGAGGGGAATAGCTGTGTGCAGATGATCTGATCATGAAAGTGGGAAAATGTGTGACCTCTAGTGAGGGTGAGGGAGGTAAATACATAAGAAAGGAAGAGGGGAAAAAGGAATAGTAGGATATAAGGAATCTTATAGGAGGAAAGAGAAAAAAAAATGTTCCTTAAGAAAGGAAGAGGGAGGTAAAAACAGTGGAAGAGGGAAGGTAGGTAAAGTAGCATATGGACTACTGAAAAAGTCAAAAAGGAATCAAATTATTCACTATTTATCTATCAAAAACCTATAATACACATAATTCACTGGATAAATATACATATATAGTTTTATTGAACTTTTCTCATTTGAGCTGACAGCACTGTCTCCAAGAGCCAAAAACCACCTTTAAAAACTTAAAAAATCAATGCCAGTCATGAGAAACACTCTTTTGAGGTTTTGCTTGTGCTGTCTAAGGGACCCCCCAAAGCATTCAGCCTATTCCTACTGCCTTAGTTACCTTCAAGATGAGGAAGATGATTCCCTATTGCTAAGGACAACATGTATTTCAGAAACAGGGCCCAGATGCCTCAGAACTGGAACTGAATGTACTCTCCTTGAGGACTGGGTTCATGGTACCAGAAGGTACCAGGAAAACTTCCAAAGGAGAGAAGCAACCAAGAGTTCTACCCTGTGATGGTGCCTATGAACCACATTAACTACCAGCATGTCATGATAATCTTACACATACCTTGGAAGTAACCATTTGCTCTTTAATTGGACTTAAAACTCATTCATCAAGATGGATAGCATGCCTAGTTCTAGAAAGCTAGATAACTATTCAGTGCTAGTAAAATCATGGTTATTAGGGGAGGCTGCATAATAACCATTAATTTACTAAACCAACAGAATCCCTAACAATAATCTATAGGCATTTGGCCGTATACACACAGAAATTTGTAGTCTCCACCCCTCATCACAGAAATTTCTCTTTGAATCTAACAGAGACCACTACAAAAAGACAAAAAAAGCCACAATCAATATGCAGAATATTGAGAGCCGAGTCCCAATGAGTACATCTATAAACACTCTCACACCTACGGCTCAGGGAACATTGCCAAAGAGTGAGGAGAAAGATTGTAAGAGCCACAGTATCAGTGAATTTGCTATGAAATTGTGTTTCCTAGTAATATCAGAAGCTATACCTATAATGTCTCACCAGCATAACTTCCCAAATGTGAACTGAACAAGGAGGACACCAACAATTCTTCCAAACTGTGTGGAGAAAAACCCCTAAGCTCAACCCCACACAATGAACTACAGGCTCTGAATAATCTGAGAGTTGGAGAGGTGGCACTCCACAGAGAAGAGCACACTGATTGGTTGTTCAATGCCAAATGTTCAATCCTAAAACACACACACACACATATAAGTAACATTATATGGAATCAATGGGTTATATTTGGGAATAAGTATACATGTATACACAAATGCATGTATGCATGCAATAACAATTGATGAAAAAACAGGCTATGAATTTGAAGAAGATAGAGAAGATGTATATGAAAGGAGTTGGAGGGAGAAAAGAAAAGTGATAAATGTTGTAATTAAAATAACATCTCAAAGATAAAGATAAAAGATAAGGTGGAGTGTGCTCAGGAAAGACATTAACATTTACCTCTGGCCTCCATTTGTATGTATAAAGAAAGGCATACCCACCTTCTGGGAAACAATACAATGATACACATCACACACACACACACACACACACACACACACACACACACACACACACCACAAATATTACCTGGTAAACTGTAATACCATGGTACAACAGGTGCTGAGTAACAGTTATTCAAGGATTCTAAGGGATAAAGAATAGAGTTTTTATTCTGAACACAGATTTTTTATTCTTACAGTCTCAAAAAAGCACATTGTCAATATTCAGAGAAATTATAATCAAACAAATGCTATTTTCCTTTATCCTTTGTAAATGAATTCATGTATATTTTTTCTATTTATTTGAACATAGTGCTTGGACTGGAGTAGTTATTCAATACGGTATTGGATGATTACAGTAACTTTGGGGAATAAATTATGTTCATTGTACTCAATTACTAAATTCTAGGAGAATAATACATTGAGAACTTCAGCATCTCAAAATTTTTATCTAATAAAAGCAATAATGCCAAAATTAAGTACTTATACTATATTTCACTTCCATCACTAAAACTCCTTCTCTTGTATCTCCTAATAACTTTTTTGTCAGTGAGTCAGAAAATATTTCAGTTGTTAAAACTGAATCCTCTTCTGTGAGCCCTACAGTATTACTGATCTCAGTTTGTGTGTTAAATTTCCAGACTTTCCTACAGTAGACCATTAAATGCACATTGTTGCAGTGTCAAACTATTAATGTATATACCGTGTGTTGTTCCATCATTTATTATCTATTATTTGTTTCTCAATTTATGTGAGATTTTATAGCATCACATCTTGATTGTTCTTCAAAGATGAAAGGGAAATATATATCTGCATATATCCCTCATAAATTGTCACAACAGATAATCCAATAATATGTGGTCTAGGAATATTTTAATATGACCTACATAATTAATGGATTGTAATTTACACATTAGAAAACTATATCCTAATTTCAATATCAGTTCTTGTTCTGACACTTCCTGTTCCTAACACCAAGTGACTAATACCATGTGTCCAGCCAATTGTCATGAATGTATTTTAATAATCATGCTAAAGAGAAACCAGGCATGAAAAGAACATACATTTTGAAATACTTCACAGAAGTAGGAAAGAAAATTTAATTATATACATAGAAAAATTTATACATTCTTCTTGTCTCCTAGGTAATTTTTCTTTTGATGTATATGTAAATCAGGGTCAGAAATTGTGGGGTTCCCCTGACCCCACTAAAGAATTAGGACCACCGTCCTCAGCAGATCTTGACTGAGGAGGGGTAGTGTGCCACTGGCCTGTCACCCAGCCTCCTGGAGACAATCAGACGCAGTGAGGAGCCGTGTCAAGCAGGAACTTGTTTATTAAGCATCAGCACACCCTTTATAAAGCACCAAACCACAAGCCAGCTTTCCTTCTACCAATCACAACAAAGGTCACATATCCATGAGCCTCTCTGGGCATATCTCAGCATGATCACAAGGAGGCCATGCACCTAGTCATCTCCCCTGATCTCAAGAGCCAATCACAATTTTTGGTAAACAAGTTAGGTCCCCGCCCAGCTCACTTCTTAGTGCCATCTTTGGCTTTTGCAACCTGATATGTGCTCGGCAAACCCATAAGAAATTAAACCTGATGACTATTTCTTATGTCTACAAACAAAAATTAGTATGAAAATTATCTATATAATTATTTACACCCTGGTTGGTATGAATTATTATTCATAAGGACAATGTCTACACAAAAAAATGAGTGAATTCAATAGCTGACTCCAACAAAATACTTGAGTCATTGAGTAATTAAGAATTGTACCAGGCTTTTTTTCTTTTGGGACACCAACCAGCTCGCAAATCATGACAAGGAGACATATTATTAGTTTTGAATGTTCTGCCTAACTTAAGTTCATTTCTGGCTAGGTCTTTTAACTTATAACCTGTTTCTCTTTGTCTACCATTTGGCTCAGTGCTTTCCACTGTTCTTTCTTTCTGTATATTTTACTTTCACTGCTTCTCATGTCTCCTGGCTGCAGGCTGCTTGGCTTCTTGGCCTGGGCATCTCCCTCATTCTCTCCTTGTCTTGTCTTTCTTCTCTCTCCAGAGCCCAGATTTCTCCTCCTATTTACTCTCTCTGCCTGCCAGCCCTGCCTAATCTTTATCCTGCCTAGCTATTGAACATTTAAGCTCTTAATTACACCAATCAGATGCCTTATGCAGGCAAGGTGATACAAATGCAACACATCTTTACATAATTAAACAAATGCAGCACAAACAAGTGTAATAAATCCTTACATCATTAAACAAATACAGCAGAAACAAGTTTAAAACACCTTCATATAGTTAAAGTAATATTTCACAGCATAAACAAATGTAACACAATTTTGCCTAGTTAAAATAATATTCTACAACAAAGAATGACTCTAATTTTTAAGTTTTTGTTTTATAATTTCATACATATGTATAATGTGTTTTGTTCAAATCCATGCCATATTCCTTCTGCTCCAATTCTTGTCTCATCCCCACAACGTGTTATTTTCACATCTTGAAGTACTCTTGTTTTTTCATCCAGTGAGTCCACTTACTGATTCCTGTACATTTGAGGATGAAGGACCATCCACAGGAATATGGGCAACCTATCAGAAGCTACATGCTTAAAGTAAATTGAGTTTTCATTCTGTAGCAGCTACCACTTGCCAGTATCTCCTCAGTTAGGAGTGGAACTTCTTGGGGTCCTCCCTTTTCACATTGAGATTCCAGTTAAGTTGATGCTGTGTAGGTCTTGTACATCCATTCATAGCCATTGACTATAACATTTATATTACATATTTTTTAATGTTAGAGCAAGTTATAATAAATAATTCATGATCCTCTAAGGTTACAAGGCAAGAAAACATGTCTTAAACATTCTGAGGCAGCCCATACATAGGGGCTTGTTTGTTCCCCTACAAATGACTAGAGCGTCCATCGTTTCTGCACAATTATTGCTTTAGATTTTTGTATGATACACATCTTTTACTTGTAAAATACATACTTTTCCCAATACAAATACAACTTGCAAAAAATATTATAGTTAACGTGTTTATCATTCCTAAAATAATTCCAGGCAGCACACAGTGTCGCTTTTCCTAGTATTATCTTTATGTGTGACTGAAGGGGATTACTGTTTGATATAAGAGAACTATAGAGTAGATAATTCCTTTAGATAGTTGAGCACAGAGCCAGCACAATGAGAATTTTTTTATTGTAAGATTCATTAAAAAGGGATGTAGTACCTTGAAATACTCTCATCCTTTCTAAGATATAACAGTGTATTTCTAGTAAATTGCAGGTCTTCTGAATGCTAATAACATTCAGTTCTATGAAGACTGCTTCAGAAAGACTTTCTTGCACAAAGAACTTCTACCTAAAAGCTTTACACAGAGATTGTTAAAATCCAGGACTTTATATTGAAGAGATTTAACTCATATAATTTACAAGACATTAATTCTGGAATCATGAATGGGAAGAAATTACAAAACAATAAAAATATTAATGGTTAATGATATGTTTATTCACAACAATGAAATCATATTATATATAATAAATACATACATTTTATGAGTTATTTTTATTTTTTTTTCGGTTTTTTTCGAGACAAGGTTTCTCTGTGTAGCTTTGTGCCTTTCCTGAAACTCACTTGGTAGCCCAGGCTGGCCTCAAACTCACAGAGATCCGCCTGGCTCTGCCTCCCGAGTGCTGGGATTAAAGGTGTGCACCACCACCTCCCGGCATGAGTTATTTTTAAAATAAATTTGAAAAAATAACAATAGACATTTGTAATTCATCTTAAATATTAAAAAGCAAGCTAGATGTATGTGTCTATAAAAAATGAATAGATAATGAAACTGTATTATGTATACACAGTGCAATTTTATTCAGCTCTAAATGAAAATGAAATTTTGATATTTTCAGTCAAATGGTTGGAATTGGAAAATTTTATAATAGTTTATGTGTTATAGGCCCAGAATGATAAATACCTCATGTCCTCTGGAATACGTAAAACCTAGCATTGAATTCTCACATTTGTATATTTAATTTGTAGTAAATGTAGATAGCAGAAAAGTAGAGAAGGGACATTGTGATGTTGAAAACTTTAAAGGTGGGAGATAGCAGAACATAGCACCATAGGTGATACGAAAACGAAGACTGGAAATACCAAGTGTGAGAATTTTAAATAGTGATAGGTTAGGGGAAATGAAAGAGGTTTTTTAGACAATGGTTAACATTAAACATAGGTATATGAAAAAGCCATATGGATACCTACTACTTTGTTCAGTCAGACACACACACACACACACACACACACACACAAACACAAAATATGGAGAAATAGAGATGGATAGATAGATAGACAGACAGACAGACAGACAGATGATTGATAGATAGATAGATAGATAGATAGATAGATAGATAGATAGATAGATAAATACAGAGAGACAGATGAAGTTAGAAGTGAGATATCACACAGATATGGATAATGCTGATCCTAAAAATCATATTCCAGTATCATGTGGGAAGCATACGTGAGGAGGTCAGGGAGGCTCTAGAGGCTCCCAAAACAATATAAAGTCTTTCCATTTTTCCTGCTTGTCCACCAAAACATGTTGATAAGGTTCTATGACTGAGGACACCATATCCCTTGATTGCAAGACCCAGAGAGATCATGCTGGAACAGAGTTAGAAGCTTCTCACTAATGATTACTTTTCATAGTGCTTAAAGTCACTATTCAGGCTTCTGATGAAGAAAAGGCAATAATCTTGCTCACATGCAAATGCTGCAAATTGCAATACTACAGGTGGCTGTTTCAGAGGAGTAGCAGGGGGCATTTGAAGTTCAAGGTGTCAGCCCACCAGAAGGAAACACTCTGATGGGTCAATCTCTGACAGGCAAGGCTCAGAGACCACAGACCCAAGAATGTCCTTTGCTTCTGCTGTGCATGTTCCTTTACATGTTTGCTGCTGCTATCTTTCTTTGATATCTGGCATGATGTGATTGAGAGTGGGGAGATTCCCACTGCCTGTAATGTGGTACTACTTTGTTCAGTCAGACACACACACACACACACACACACACACACACACACACACACACACACACGTAATGTGGTATGTTTATCTCATGGAAACATCCCATTCTACTGGGCTTTTTTACCTGTGGATTATTATGAAGATGATTTCTTCCTAAGCTATACTGTCAAATTGATAATAATATTGTTAGTTTATACAGAATTTGGATGAATAAAAATAAATATTAGGAAGTGTCACATAACTAGAACACATGAGGTTCTATTGAGGAACCGTATAGACTGTGGACTGGGTTAATGATTAAGAAAAACAATTGAGTCCCAGTAGCCCAGATAGCTTAAATTCTGTTAAACTTAATGTTGGGAGATGTGTTCACAGGTTTTGGAGTGTATAATAGCAGAAACAATGCTTTCAAAATAACTTAAAATTAGACTAAGATGTTTTCATCAAATAGCTTTGAGGTGAAAAACCAAAGGAGATAATCTAAAGTTATAGAAAGGCACATAGTTGAATGTGTAACTCGTTAAGGTCAGGACACAATAATAAAGCAGCCCAATTATTACTTGCTGACTATTCTTGCTAGGATTGGTTGATGACCAAAAGATGATGATTAATTCCTTATACTCATTTTGCCCTCAATCTCCTGATATAAGAAACTATTGATGAGTTGGTATGTACCTCAAAGATTTAATGTAGAGGTGACTGATTCCTTTTCTTATGTAAAAGTGTGGGTTTGCGATTCCTTTAGGATTCCTTATAGGATTACCTTACAAGATAAGTAATAAAGTAATCAACCCTTTCTTTGTAACTGCAAGATGTAACCTGCCAGTAAAATACCTGACTGAAAAGAATACCTTGCTTGCCTACATGATTAATCTATAACAAGTTGCTTGGATATGAATGTATGTGGGTTCTTGGGATAATTTTTCACCTGTAGTATATAAAATGCTTAATCATGTAAGGTATATGGAAAACATGCTGTTTTTTTTACTGTTTGTTTGGTATTCATTGTAATCATTCACTTGAAAAACAGAATGCAACCACATTCTAATTTTTAGATTGCCTGAAAGGTTCTGTTGTGGTACAAAACCTGTAAGGGAAAGAATAGAGATAGAGTTAAATAGAGTTAAAATGGACTAGAAGGAAAAACATCAAGACTGAGGTTTAGAAGGAAAACATCAAGAATGAGAGAGTTAATCTTAGAGTTAGAAGGAAAACATCAAGAATGAGAGAAGGAAATCACCAAGAAAATAAAGAATAGAAAACGCAAAAGAAGAATAAAGAAAAGGTCTGAAGGAAGCCATCAAGAGAGTGTGTGAGTGTCTTTTTCCCTTAACCCCCTCAGATAGAATTGTCATAGTACACACTACTACTATGGATTCCTTTTGAGTCCTGGGCTGTCTGGAGGCTGGTCCCCCAGGCAGCACTACAATATCAATGTGTCAGGGAAGCTGTGTCCACAGGAGCAATAGTGACATGACTGTCAAGGAGGTAATCAACTACTCTTTGATTGATGTAAGACCTACTTTACAGGAGGAAATACATCCATGGCAACATGAACTCAGTCAAATGCTCATGGACAAGGCAGTCTTGGGCCCTAAGGAAGTAGTTACTATTTGTCAGCTAAATTGTCATGAAACAAGATAACTTCTAAGTATCTCCATTTATACCCATAAGCAAGTGAAGCTCTCAGCCTTTATCAGAGAAGCTTCTCTACAATGAATAGTGGTGAATACAAAAATAGATGGCTGTTCAAAGTGCTCAGAAAAGTGATGTTTCATTTTTCATTACTAATCAGGACATTTACACTACCCCCTCTAAGGCTCTGAGAACTTCAAAGAAGAGGGAGCTAAAAGAATGTACAATATGGACAGGATTGTAAAGGTATTGAGGTTTCAGATAGAAAGGGCTGACAATAATTATAATGTACTATATACATGCAGGTAATTGTCAAAAACAAATTAGTATTCTTTTTAAATCAGTATCTGGCATGTGATTGATGGCAATCTTAACCTTCTTTATAATGCATCTAAAGTGATCCTTTTAAAAACCTAATCAGATTTATAAAAATCTCTTACTTAATTTAATAAGTCTCTTTTACCTTTTTGAAAATATAACAATTCCTTAATATTCTAACAGCTACTGCCTACTTAATTAATGCAGATATTATTACTCTATTTCTGGTATTTTTATATTTCAAAAATAGTAAACTACTCATGATTCTTCTCTTGACCCATCTTATCTTGTATTTCTCTGCCTTATATTTCCTGATAACCTTTTTTCTAACTTGGAAAATATAATACTCCTTCTTTAAACTTAAGTGAAATGACCACATCCATCAAGAACTATTGCATTTTCTTTCTTAATTGAATATGTGGGTTGTTTTTGTCTCATATACCATATTTAGGAGACATTCTACAATTTATCAAATTCTTTTAATTTTTATTTGGAAGACAACAATTATTTCAGTCATTTTTGTATACATTTTTTTTCTGACTAGACCCTGGAACAAATTATAATAGTAAAGGTCAAACCACTCACCTAGGACTTCTATAATAATAGTGTAAGGAATTAGGTATACACTTTTCTCAAACAAACTCATAAATTTAACTTAAATTAATTTTAAACTTTATTGTCTTAAGGTATACAGTAAATGAGAAAGCATTTTTTCAAGAAAAAAGGTATTAAATCTTAATAATAATAATAATAATAATAATAATAATAATAATAATAATATTCTTTGGGATTTTACCAAACTCCCTCCCCACCACTCCATGTGAGAATTTTACAATTAGTACTATATCATAGCCAGGTATGACCAAAAGTAACTGAATCTCTCTCCAATGAGTTCCTAATCTATCTCTACAGTTTCATGGCAGGACATTGAGACCAAAAAACTCTTATGCTTTTCCCCAGTCCAATACTGTGATACTGTTATTTAGGGAAAGTATGGACAGGAAGATTGGTGTTCCTTTCCACAACTTAAGTTCCACTCAGAAAGCAAGAACAACAGAATATACTATTTTGTCTATTTCACATTCTACAGAATACTTATTATGCTAAGCTGTACCAGTTCCAATAAATTCAGGAAAATTGAATTTTCACAAAATAGGATACATAGCTTTGAAAACAACAAGAAGGGAAAGAATTATAGAAGTTAAAATAATTAGAAAAAAATTGATAAATTTAAATGACTAAAGACATTTGAAAAGCCACAAAAGAAATTAGAGAAAATATTTAAGATGAATAGAATAAAATATAAAAATATATGAGATACAGATAAACTAGGAAATAACCATTTAGTGATATCATTGGTTTTTGTTAACCCTTCAATTACTATCACCTTTTTCCAAAGATCCTGAACTCTACCCTGTAATATTTTTGTAAATATTTTCCCTAAATATTTCTACACCCAGGGCACTGTCTTCCTCTTTAAGATCACATGCCTTCTATTATCCCCTCCTCACACTCTTAAATGATCTTTTATCTCATCTTATGGAGCTTTTTCTTGTTTCCCATTTATGTGCACATATAAAAATTGAAGGCAAAATCCACATATGGGAAAGAACATGTGGTGTTTATATTTCTGAACCCGACTGAGTTACTTTATAATGTAATATTCTCCAGTTCCATCCATTTCCCCAAAAAGTTCATTTTTCTTCATAGCTAAGTAAAATTTCATTGTGTATTTATACTGTATATTTATTGTATATGTGCATGTCAATTAATGAAAATACATGCTGATTCTATTTCTTTCTTATAAACAGAACTGCAAAAAATCACAGATGTACGACTATCTATATGAAAAGTTAAAAATGTGGGTGTATATGCGCAGGAATGTTATACTTGCATCATGTGTAAGTATTATTTATAGTTTTTGAGAGGTATCCATATTGATTTCTACAGCTGCTGTACCACTTTAAATTCCTACCAACAGTGAATAGGCATTCCCTTTTCTCCACATTCTTAACCAGTATTTGTTTCGTTGATGTTATCAGTTCTAACTACAGTTAGATGTAATCCCAAATTACTTTTAATTTGCATTTGCATGATGGCTAAGGATTATGAGCCTTTTTACATGATTATCAGTCATTTTCATTTCTTCTTTAGAAAACTATTCACTTTCTCAGGCCAGGTTTCAATTAGACTATTTCTTTTCTTATTACAAACTTTTACAAACTCTTTGTATAGTCTACATATTAATCCCATATGGATAGTTGACAAAAGATATTTTCTATTCTATAGGCTTGTTGCAGGATATTTGTTTAACTATGTAAAGATGTGCTGCCTTTGTCCAATTATGTAAAGATGTGATGCATTTGTTTATGTAAAGGTGTGTTGCATTTATTTAATTATGTAAAGATGTATTGCTGTTTTACCTTGCTTGCCTAGGGCACCTAATTGATCTTATAAAAAGCTGAATGGACAGTAGCGATAGAGTAGGTATAGGCAGGATTTCCAGGCAAGGAGATTAAGTAGGAGGAGGAATTTAGTCTCAGAGTAAAAAAAAAGAAAAAGAGATGCCGGGGGCCTGCCAGCCAGACAAGGAGAAAGCAAGAAAGTAGGACATACAAAAAGAAAGAAAGGTAAAAGCCCAGAGGCAAAGCTTAGACAAATAGAAACAGGTTAAATTAAGTTAAAAGAGCTTGTGAGACAAGCATAAGCTAAGGCTGAGCATTCATAGTTAATAATAAGTTTCTGTGTCTTTATTTGGGAGTTGGTTGGCAGCCCTAAGATAATTCTAACTACGTAGGCTGATGCTTCACTGGACTAGTACTTTCATTTGCTGTACAGAAATTTTTAAAAGACTGATATGGTTTTATTTTATATATATTAGTGTGTGCCTGGAATCCTTGGTTCCATTTTTGTGATGTATTACATATATTGACTTACATAAATTGAGGCATCTTTGCACATCTAGAATGAAGCAAATTTGACAATGGTGAATGATCCATTTGATATGTTCCTCTTTTTTTGATCAAAAAGCAAATTTTAATTCTTTATAACAATTTCTTAGAGTTAGAGTTATCTCTTTATCACTTTCCCAAAGTGCCCTTATGTTCTTGAACACCAAGAGCTGAGGAGGAAATGAACTTACTTGTACTCCAAGTCTTTCTTCTAATTGAAAATAGAATTTTTTCATATAATATATACTGATTCTGATTTCCCTTCCCAACTTCTCCCAGGCTCCTCTCCCGCCACCTCACCCACCCAAACCCACATGCTTTCTTCCTTTCAATTAACAAGTAGGCACCTAAAATAATAGTAAAATAAAATAAAGACAAACAAGAACATGACAAAACAAAGAAACAGAAAAACCTGCCAAAGAAAAAGCACAAGAAACACATATAGACTTAGTGATACATTCACACACACAGTAGTCCCATAAAAATAAGTAATTTATTGAGCTTTATCTCATATATATTCATCAGGGAATATTGATCTTTAATTTTATTTTTATTGTATCTTTATCTTGTTTTTATTTTAGTGTAATGCTTGTTTTGCAAAAAAAGGAAGAATTTCTTTCTTTTCTATTTATGAAATATCTGTGAATAGTATTTGTATTTGTTCTTTAAAGTTTGGTTTCAATTATTCTGTGAATTCATTTACACCTGGATGCTTTCAGTTGGTGGTGATTTTTATCATTTTTATTTATATGTGTAGCTAGAGTTTTCCTGCCTGGCCCACAGTCAGGACAAATCTCTGTCACCCACCAGTCCCACAGATGCTCAGACCCAACCAAGTAAACACAGAGACTTATATTGCTTACAAACTGTATGGCCGTGGCAGGCTTCTTGCTAACTGTTCTTATATCTTAAAGTAATCCATTTCTATAAATCTATACCTTGCCAGTGGCTCATGGCTTACCTGCATCTTCACATGCTGTTCGTCATGGCAGCAGCTGGCAGTGTCTCTGACTCAACCTTCCACTTCCCAGCTTTATTCTCCTCCTTGTCCCGCCTATAGTTCCTCCTGCTTGAATACTGGCCAATCAGTGTTTTATTTATTAACCAATGAGAGCAACATATTTGCCATACAGAACATCCCACAGCATATATGTGTGCTTAAGTTATTTATTTCATCTTAGTTTAACTTTGGTAGGTTAAGTGCATAAAGAATTGCATAAGTTTCTTTTATATTTTTGTAGTTGCATATATGTTTTTAAGGTATATCCTTATAATTATCTGAATATTGGTGTTACTTCTTGCAATGTCTCTTTTCTACATATAATTTTATTAATTTGGTTCTCAATTTTTTATTCTCCTAAGTTCTCACCAATTTTGTTTATTTTTTGAAATAACCAACTTTGTTTTCTTTGTATTTTTTACCGTTTCTATTTTATTAGCTTGGGTCTTAATCTTAATTACTTCATTATATCTAACTTTGGGTTTGGCTTGTTCATGGTTTTACAATGTCCTGAGGTGCACCATTAAATTATTTACTTAAAATCCTTTATATTCTTTTAAACTTAGTCGCTTATATACGTGAATTTCCCTCTTAAGTTTGTTTTCATTGTATTCCATAGGCATTGGTAAAAATTTGTCTTCATTTTCACTCAATTAAAGAATATTTTCTTCTTTATTTCTTCAGTGATCCATTTACCATTCAGTGGTGTGATGCTGAATCTTCATGAGTTTTGCTGTTGGTATAAAACATTATCTTATTTTGGGTAAGGTAGTATGCAAGAAGTTGTGTCCTGATACATAATCTATTTTAGTGAAAGTAACATTGCCTCCTGAGAATAATGTACATTCTTCAGTATTTTGATAGAATAGTCTCTCATACCTGTGAAATCCATTTTATCTAAGATGGCATTTAACTACAGTGTTTCTTCATTTTTTCTTGTCAGGTTGACTTGTCTTTTGGTAGAGCAAAATATTGGAATTATCTAACACTAAACTGTGACTTACAACTGTTAACATTTGATTGCAAAATCTTTTTTTGTTGTTGTTGTTTTTTTTTTTTTTTTTGGTTTTTCGAGACAGGGTTTCTCTGTGTAGCTTTGCGCCTTTCCCGGGACTCACTTGGTAGTCCAGGATGGCCTCGAACTCACAGAGATCCGCCTGGCTCTGCCTCCCGAGTGCTGGGATTAAAGGCGTGCGCCACCACCGCCCGGCCTGATTGCAAAATCTTATCAGCCTATGTTTAGCGAATATTTCAAATTGTAAAGTCATTTTCTAAAACATTGATTGATTGATTGATTGATTGATTTGTTGTGGTGTGTGTGTGTGTGTGTGTGTGTGTGTGTGTGTGTGTGTGTATGTCATGTGGAAATTTCAAGAGAATCTATGGAAATCATTTCATCCTTTCTCTCCTTCCAACATGTAGTCATAGGACTAGAACTCACACTGTCAGGGCTGGCAGCAAGGCCATTTACCATTTAGCCATCTGACTGGTCTGTTACATATTCTTGAACAACTGTTCCCTTGGTCAGTATGACATGGAAAGTATGAGTTTCTTGCTAACTTATTTTGAAGTCCATTTTGTCAGTTAGGAGAATTGGTGTGACTGGTGTTTCGTAGTTCTATTTGCTTGGGATGTCCTTTTCTATCTTCTTACCCTAAGGTTTTATCTATCTTTGCTGTTGAGGTTTGCTTCTTGAAAGCAGAAAATAATTGGATAATTTTTAATATATTCTGTTAGTCTATGTCTTTTGATTGAAGAATTGAGACCTGTATCCAGAGTTATGGAAAGTGTGTTTTAATTCCTATCATTTTGTTGATTTTGCATTTATTCATGTTTTCATAATCTCCATCTGTTAAACATTGTTTGAGAATATTTTATATCACCTGCATCCACTTTGATGTGTATATCATTTTATACAGCCTGAAATATTCTTTCTAATATCCTCTGTAAAGCTAGATTAGTGGTTAACATTTCCTCTAGTCAATTTCCACATGAGAAATTTTTCATTGTAAATCTATTATTACAGATAGTTTGGGTGGGTCTTTTAGTCTGGCTTGGCAGCTGTGGGCTTTCATGACTTGAAATACTTCATCCCATGCCATTCTGGTTTTGAAAGTTTTTATTGCAAAATCAGCTATTATTCTGATGGGCTTTAATTTATATGTGACTTGGAATTTCTCCCTTGAAGTTTTCAATATACTTAGTTTATAAAGATAAAGTAAATTTTTACCAATAATGTGACATTGACAGCTTCTCTGCTCCTATTCATTTGGTGTTCCATGTCTGTTGTAGTAGGATATACTGCTCTTTCCTTAAACTTGGGCAACTTTCTGATGTTCCTCAGCACTTGGGAGAGGGTCATAAGTTCAAGGCTGTACATTGTAAGCCTGATCTACATGAGACTCTCTCTCTAAAACTAAGGAAAGAAAGACAGAACCCTGTTTACCCCATCTTTGACGTCATAATAATAAAATAATGTATATTGCTATGAGCTGTGACACAGCAATGACAATTTAGAAATAATACTTCTTCTATAAAATTGTAATCAAGGTGTTTATTGTCTGCTAACATATTATTTATTCTACAAGGATAGTCAGCCTCTCCATAAATCCTCTACATGTTCTCCAAAGTTGGTTTGAATCTGTTTTCTTCCTTTCTTCCTACTATGTCTTTTTAAAAAAATTGTAAGTTCCTCGGAGTTGCATGAAGTTTACTACATACATAGCTCCTGAAATGGTGTTCATTATGTTGGCACATCCTTAGATAATATTTGCTGAGTGTGTGATTGTGACCTCAGTCAAGGGGACTGCTGTGCTCTAGAAAAACTTCCCCAAGGAACTCAAAGTTTTTTGAATGCTCCTCAAGTTTCCATAAAGATCTACCTTCTACCATGGAAAACAATTCAGCTTTCTACATAGTGTGATATGATATAGCTAACAGGTTTAACTCTTGTCTTCAAGCCTATGAAATACCTTTTAAAAGGTGCACTTATTTAATAATATTTCCACTTTAATGAGTGATTTTTATTCTTCTGTGTTATGCATTAATTACTTTTAAATAATTTTATGTTCATTCTTCAGTGCTTACTTTACTAAGTTAAGTTGGTCTGGGGATTTTTGAACATGGTTCTCCCTTCATACATAAGGAAACTGAGGCTAAAAAAGTTTAATACATTTCTTATAGGCACATAATAAAGAACAACTGGGGCACGTGAGTGCTCATCTACTTGTCTACATAGATCACCAGTAATCTAAGCAGTTAGCAAAATATATTTCAACTGTAGTTAACTTTGTATATATCTCATTTTCTCAGATCAGAATAGATTCATTCAGAAAGTTGTATTATGCTTAGGAGCCAGAAGAACATTCTTTTTAAATTTGACAATTTGGTTTTCACTTATCAATATACTGCCATGTTTTAAAGTCTCCTATCTGTTTTTAACTCCTGGTGGACCTTGCCCAAACCCCTAAGACTAAGAATGGCTCTTGGGTATTCAAGCACTCTGAGGACTAAAGGATCAGTTGATTTTATTCATTGTATAAAACGACTTTTCCCCCTCATGAAACCAAGGGTTAGTATATAGACTTAGTAATTGTTCCAAGTAAGATTTCTTTTTCATATAACTGTGCTACAAAAGAATTGTGAGAAATGAGTTAATGCAGATTGAAGTAGAGAAGAAAATAAAATAGAAGAAAATTATTTTGTCATTAGTCAAAAATCAATGGCACTAGTACTTCATCAGTAGCTACTGCCAGTGATGATATCACTATCAGATGTTTACCTTTAGTTTTGTTACCACCTCTCTTTATTTCTCTTCTTCAGTATAATATGACATGACTCATCAGCCTCACATATAAATATTACTAACTCTCCCAATGGTTCTTACAGCTGAATGGTTTTCATAGCTCAGGTTTATAATTTTGGACAAAGAATTGTCTTCAAGGATGACTGATGGAAGGAAAACTTAGGGCCAATCCTCCAGGCTTCTTGCATACTCTCCAACAACATTACCTCTGGTTTTCTATGTTTGATGTATCATGATCCATTGTGATGTAGCCAAAAATAAAATCAATCATTTTAACTGAAAATACGTTACTGCAAAAGTGGCAGCAGAATTCTGTTTCCAGGGGAGGAATCATTAATTCATCTCTACGCCAGACTGTATTTGGAAAAAGGCATTTAAATAAAAAATAATAATCCAATCAATACATAATCCAATGAATTAATTATACAATTCTCAAAAGAAAAATTACAATTGTCCAACATACATAAAAATATTCAAATGGTATAGCTGTCGATGTTATACCAGCAGTTATACAATGTTGATGGTAATTTAAGCTAGTGAAGCTACTGTGGAAACTGGTATAGAGGTGCCTCAGTAAGGTGAATATAGAACTACAACAGAATACCACAACTAGCAGAGGATATTGACATTTGATTACTGCTGAAGGAGGGAGAGTCAGTTTTCTTTAATGATGTAACCCCTGGCAAGTTGATCATACTCCAGGGAAGAGCCTCTTCCCAAGAGTAGTAGGGCAATGCAAACTCTACTTGAGAGAAAAAAGAATTAATAAGTTAATAAATATAATATGAATTATTATTAATTATTCAGTATAAGAAGAGACTTGAATGCCTAGCTTCATCCTTCTCATGTGAACCAACTGTCTTTGAAGAAAGCTGTAAATGAAATGAAGAAAATCTTCACTGAGGATTTATTTAGGAAAAATTTGATTTGTGACCATGGCTCTGCACAAGAATGGGGTATTTTGTATTTCATATGTTGTCAAAAAGGAATAATCAAATAAACCACCCTTTGTCATTAAAAAAAAATCCAGGTATCTCATTCCTAGATACCTACCTAAAGGAACTAAGGTAGGAACTAACACAGATACTTTCATTCCTAGGGTTAGCACTGTATTATTCACATCAACTGGATATGGAAATATAGAACCACTCTATAATGAGTGAGTATATAAAGAAAAAGTGTTATATACAAAATTTATTTATTTATTTATTTATTTATTTATTTATTTATTTATTTTGGTTTTTTGAGACAGGGTTTCTCTGTGTAGCTTTGCGCCTTTTCCTGGATCTTGCTCTGTAGACCAGGCTGGCCTCGAACTCACAAAGATTCACCTGCCTCTGCCTCCCGAGTGCTGGGATTAAAGGCGTGCGCCACCACCACCCGGCTTCAAAATGAATTTATTAAGACATAAAAATGAAATTGTCATATGCAGCAAAATGAATTGAATTGTAGTTTATCATGTTAAAGTAAATCAGACTTTGATAAAAGAATATTACATTTTCTTACATATATAGAATATCAGTTTTTAAAAGAAAATAATATATACATATATCAATACATATGTAATATACAAATGGGGTTAGATTTAAATAGGGGAATATGAGAAAGTAATGACAGTGAAAAAGATTAAATTTATGATACAAACATGTGAAAACACTCTAATAAAGCTCAATAACTTTTACATTGAATAAGAAATTAAAAAATCACTGGTTTTAAGTATAATTTTGAAATATACATATACATTTTCCTACTGAACAAGTATGTTAACATTTAATTTCAATATTTCTCAAGACTGAAGCATTATAAAGAACTATGTGCCACTTCTACTTCAATTTCATATAAATTTTAAAGAGGGTGTAAAAGAAGTTTCTTTCCATTTCAATATTACTATTGTGCATTTATCTTCCTGTGTATATGTTACATTTTGGAGATACTTTAAGCTAGAAACAACAAGACAACCGTATACAGCTTTGGAAATGGAAATGAGTATCTAAACTTAGTTCAGGCTAATATCTAATCAACTTTGGCTTTGACATTCTTTTTACATTTTTATTGAGTTATGATTACATTCAGTAAAATGCACAGATCTTAAATATATACTTTGATTAGTTTTGACAAATGTCTACACCTGAATCTAATATCTTAATCAAGATATAGAGCATTACTATCATCAAAAAAATTTCTCATGTGTCCCTGTCTTGTCTGTGCCATTAACCTCCCATAGTCAACTACTTTTCTGATTTCTATCTCAATATACTTACTTCTTTTATAACAGAGTTTCAATAAATGGAATCACACACTGACAGATATCTTAAGTCTGATTTTTAAAAGAGAGTACAGTGAAAGTACATATATGCATCAGTATAGTTGTAATATCAGTAGTACTTCCCTTTTGACTATGAAGTTATTAAGCTATAATCAATGTAAGAATTTTTCCAAGTATTTCTAATAGCTAAAACATTATAGATATTTCAAATTTTTATTTATATGTGTGTATTTTATGTTTCATGGGAAATACTCTCACAGAGAAATTGCTGTATGACAAGAAAACAATTACGACAGTATTATACACTTGTCTGTAGCTGGAGTTTTCTCCAGTCCTGCCCAGCCCCATGGACCCCACAACCACTTATAAAATAACCACTTAGAAGCTCATATTAATTAAACTGCTCGGCAGTTAGCTCAGGCCTACCACTGACTAGCTCTTACACTTAATACTCAGCCCATTTCTGTTAATCTATAGTTTCGTGGTTTTACCTGTATGCCTTTCTATGCTGCTCCCTGGATGGCAGGCTGGTGTCTCCTCCCCTCAGCCTTCCATTTCCCAATCTTCTCCTCTCTCTTTGTCCCATCTATACTTTCTGCCTGGCTACTGGCCAATCAGCATTTTATTTATCAATCAATCATCCACAGCACTTGTCAGGATCTAAAATCAAATATACCTCTGTGTAAACTTGTAAGAAAATTCTAGATTGCATTAATTGAGGCTGGAAGAACCCACTCTAAATATGGGTAATGACTGAGGCTAGGGAATCAGGCAGGTGATCTTCCTCTTATCTTCCAATCCCAAACCACAAGTCTCATCCTCAGCTTTGTAGTAGACCATCTATTCTGGCCTCCCCTTCCTCTCTGCCTCCATTCCCAGTGGGTCACACAGATCTTCACCTAGAGCCTTCTCCAAATATCCTGACACTTTTTCTCATCCATCAACTCCAGGAAGCACTCTCTGGAAAGCTGCCCACCATGCTAACCAGGAAATAAGGTAGATGATCTTCATTCTCCCTCAACCTGTCCAATCTCAATCCTCAGGTTTTATCCCCAGCTTTGTAGCAGACCACATGCTGTGGCTTCTCCTTCCACATTGCCCCCATTTCCACAGTCAATGCAAATCCATGTACATAGTCAGCTTTTCTCTCTCTTCTGGACCATCTCAGCCCTCTCCTAACCCATCCTCATTCCTTAGTGTCAGCAACAAATACCTAGAAAAATGTTCTACCCAGGAACCCAAGTGGTCACACCTGTCAGGACCTCAGAAGAATTCCCTGCCTGGTAATCCAGGGGCAGCACATGCTTCTAAAAACAAAAAATGGCAAAAGACCACCAAAGACAAGACCACAAATCAACACCTACAATTACAATCTTCCTAAACACAGATGCTTAGGCACCTGTGTAAAATCACAATAAAGAACATCCAGGGCATACATCTATGGTGATATTTTATTTGTACTGAAATGTGATTTTATTTGTATGTTAATAAATAAAGTTGCCTGGGGGTCAGAGCTAATAGCAAGCCATAGCAGAGCCGGGTGTTGGTGGTGCATGCCTTTAATCCCAGCTCTTGGGAGGCAGAGCTAGGTGGATCTCTGTGTGTTGAAGGATACAGCCAGCATGGAGACACAAGCCTTTAATCTCAATACCAACCATAGAAGACCTGGAGGTCTATACAGATGGGCAGTGACAAGCAGGTCATGTGGTTGGGTTTACAACCAATGAGAAGGCAGAGCAGAAAGTCTATATAAAGACAAACACACAGGAAGTAGGTCTTTTGGTTGAAGAGGATAGCTGCAGCAGTGAAGGGTAAGGCTCTTAGCTCTGACCTCTTGGCTTTCATCTTTGCATTGGCTCTGTGTTTCTTATTTAATAGGACGGTTACTTCTACATACATCTCTAATAAAGCCCAGCAATCCTACTACAGTAGATCCTGAGAAATACAACATAGGTGAAGTAGAAGGCAGGACTTCAGAATAGCTATTAGGAATATACTCAAGGAAATTAAAGAGGATATAAATAAATACATTAATGAAATTTATAAAAACACAAACAGTAGAAAGAAATGAAGAAAAGTGTTCAAAACATGGAAGTACAAACAGAATCAATAAAAGACCCAAACCAAAGGAAAACTGGAAATGAAAAATTTAGGGACTCAAATAGGAACGTTAGAGGCAAGCCTCGCCAGCAGAATAAGAGAGACAGAAGAGGGAATCTCAGACATTGAAGACAAAGTAGAAAAAATTAATGCTTTGGTCAAAGAAAATGATAAATCTCAAAAAAAAATCCAGACAAAATAGAAAAAAAAGTGGATACTTTGGTCAAAGAAAATAATAAATTTCACAAAAATAAAATCCAGGCACAAAATATCCAGGGAATCTGGGACACCACAAAATAGAGGAATAGAGGAAGAAGAAGAAACTCAGGTCAAAGGCACAGAAAATATTTTCAACAAAATCATAGAAGAACATTTCCCTAATCTGAAGAAGGAGGGGGATATCAACAAAAAAGAAGCATATAGAGCACCAAATAGACTGGACCATGAAATAAATTCTCCATGATGCATAGCGATCAAAACACTGAATGTACAGAACAAAGAAAGAATATTAAAAGCTACCAGGAAATAAGACCAAATAACACAAAAAGGCAGACATTTGGAATAACATCTGACTTTTCAATGGAGACTCTGAAGCCATATGGGCCTAGACAGATATTCTATAAAATCTAACAGATAACACATGACAGCCCAGACTACTATACTCTGCAAAACTTTTAATCACAATAGATGGAGAAAGACATTCCATGATAAAACCCAATTTAAACCATATCTATCCACAAATCTAGCCCTTCAATCTACAATGATGACCTGCCTGTAAGATGTGCTAGTGCAACACTATCACAAAGCTTGTGAGAGTAACCAACCAATATCTGATTGGTTCTATGGCCCACTCTAGGGGATGGAAACCATCCTCGACACTGCTTGGGTGGCTAAGACACCTGAGACTACATAGTCCAGGGACCTAGGGTAAATCAAAATACTAATGTTAAGCTAAGTAAACACAGCAATAAAATGACGTTATGCTATACTCATGGATCAGTGCCTTGCTCAGTCATCATCAGAGAAGCTTCCTCCAACCATAAGTGGGAACAAATAAAGAAAATCACAGTCAAGCAATGAGCAGAGAGTGATAGAACATGGAACACTCAGCCCTAAATGGGGTGTCTCCATCGAATCCATCTGCCAGGGATCAAGGAATCTTGCAAAAGAAGCAAAAAGAGTGTAAGAGCTAGAGGGGATAGCCAGAGGATGCAAAGGAAACAAGGCCTTCTAAACACAGCAGTACTAATACACATACAAACTCATAGAGACTGTGATACATACACAGATCCTACGTGGGTCTGGGCCAGATAGGGACCCAGCACTGAAAGGAACGATGGGCACAAACCCCAGAAGCTATCTCCAATTTATAAACACTTAAAATGAAAAATTTGTTTTTCTCAACTGAGTCGTGCTGAGAATACATATCACTTTTAAGGACAGAAACTATGCCCAGCAGCAGATGACCAAAACAGAGTAACTCAATGGAATCTTTGGAGGTTCTTTGCCTCCATATCTCATAATATTTTGTTAGGGCTTTTTTTTAAACCTTATATGTCCTTTGTGTATATATTATAGCTCCCAGTATTGTGTTTTTATGAAATCTCTGTGTATGAGGACGTGTGTGTTTCTGCCTCTCAATGTGTTTCTTCTGCATTTTCTTTGGCTCTTTCTCTTCTGTTGGTTTTGTCCTATTCTATTTTATCTTATTTAATTATTAGTTTTTAGATGCCTGTTTTGTATCCTAAGGACATAGAAAAAGGGATTGCATTCAGATGGTAGTGGAGTTAGGGAGGACCTTGGAGGAGTTGTAGGATGAGAAACCATAATCAGTATAGGTTGTATGAAAAACCTATTTTCAATAAATGAAAAATAGACAAAAAGTAATTATGGATAGCATCATTCCATGGGTTGGCGTCCTGGATTAAAAGAGAACAATGTGATCTATGCACTAGCATTCATCTTTCACTCCTTCCTGACTTTGTTTGACATGTGAATAACTGTATTATGGTCCAAATAAGCTATTTCTTAAGTTGTTGTTGTCAGGTACTTTATTATGGAATTTAGAAGAATAACATAAAGTAATATAGCAATGCATAGAGCTGTATTATTTTATACTGCCACCAGAAATGTACAAGAGATATATAAAAGCTCCTCATCTGCTCAGACTTTTATATCTACCTTTGAAATTTTAGCTACTTTAGTGCATGTAGTAATATTTATCTTGAATGTTCCTATTAGTGTTTTAATCACGTGAAATTGTGCCTGTTTTAGTGTATAAAGTGATATTTGTCTTGAATGTTCCTAATTATTATTGTTTTATGAAAAATATGTATATATTTTCAATTTGGGTCTTTTGGCAACACTCATTTGTGTTTAAATTTATTGTTTATTTGAATAAGTTCTTTGTATAATATGGAAAAAAATATATCATCCAATACACTAACAAACATATGTACTGGAGAATTATATCTGAATAGTAGCTATTAGTATCTATCAATATAATTGATTTCTAGTCTATGTATGGGATATAGGAATATCTTAGCTCATAGATTTTCCAAAGTAATAGGGTATCATCATTATTAATTTATCCCTAAACCTTGGAAATTTTTTATTAAGGAATTTTTTTCATTCATTTTATATACCAACCATAGATCCCTCTCTTCCCTCCTCCAGTCCCTCCAACCTTTCCCCAAACTACCCCCCATTCCGTCCTCCAACGAGGTATGGCTTCCCATAGGGAGTCAGCATGGCCTAGTACACTCAGTAGAGACAAGTCCAAGCCCCTCCCCCAGCATCAAGGCTGTTTAAGGTGTTCCACCAGAGGTAGAGGGCTTCAAAAAACCAGTTCATGCACCAGGGATAGATCCTGATTCCACTGCTATGGGGGGCCCTTAAGCAGATCAAGCTACACACTGTCTTGCTTATGCATAAGAGGGCCTAGTCCAGTCCCATGGAGACTCCACAGCTCTTGGTCTAAAGTTCATGAGTTCCCACTAGTTTGGTTTGATTGTCTCTGTAGATGATATCCCCATCCTGATCTTAAAGCTCCTTGCTCATAGAATCTCTCTTCTCTTTCTTCAACTGGACTCCGGGAGCTCAGCCTGGTGGTTGGCTGTGGATCTCTGTATCTGTTTCCATCATTT
Source organism: Peromyscus eremicus (assembly GCF_949786415.1). Taxonomy (NCBI): domain Eukaryota; kingdom Metazoa; phylum Chordata; class Mammalia; order Rodentia; family Cricetidae; genus Peromyscus; species Peromyscus eremicus. The sequence continues at coordinate 102,678,024 of NC_081439.1, read as the reverse complement.
ACTAGATGAAGGCGCTGTGATGACAGTTAGGGTATTCACCAATCTGATTACTGGGGTAAGCCAGTTCAAGCACCCTCTCCACTACTGCTAGTAGTCTAAGCTGGGGTCATCCTTGTGGATTCCTGGGAACCTTCCTAGCACCCAGTTTTCCCTATCCTCATGATGTCTCCCTATATCATAGTATCTCTTTCATTGGTCTCCCACTTTGTTCTTGTTCCAGCTCAACCATCCTGTCCTCTTACATTCTCATCTCTCATCTCCTATCATCCATTGCACCCCCATCCTCAGTTTACTCAATAAGATCTCATCTATTTTCCATTCCCAGAGTGATCCATGCATCCCTCTTTGGGTCTTCCTTGTTAGCTAGCTTCTCTGGAGCTGTGGGTTGTAGTATTGTTATCCTTTGCTTTACATCTAGTATCTACTTATTAGTGAGTATATACCACCTATGAACACCTAATTTTTGACAAAGAAGCCAAAGCTGTACAATGAAAAAAAGAAAGCATCTTCAACAAATGGTTCTGGCATAACTAGGTGTCAACATGTAGAAGATTGCAAATAGTTCCATATCTATCACCGTGCACAAAACTTAAGTCCAAGTGGATCAAAGACCTCAACATAAATCCAGCTACTCTGAACCTGATAGAAGAGAAAGTAGGAAGTAATCTCGAATACTTTGGCACAGAACACCACTTCCTAAATGTAACACTAGTAACACAAACACTGAGAGAAACAATTAATAGATGGGACCTCCTGAAACTTAGAAGCTTTTGTAGAGCAAAGGACATGGTAAATAAGACAAAACAACAGCCTACAGAATGGGAAAAGATCTTCACCAACCCCACATCTGACAGAGGGCTGATCTCCAAAATATATAAAGAATTCAAGAAACTAGACAACAAAATAATGAACAATCCAATTAAAAAATGGGCTACAGTGCTAAACAGAGAATTCTCAACAGAAGAATCTTAAATGGCTGAAGGACATCTAAGGATTGCTCAGCATCCTTAGTCATCAGGGAAATGCAAACCAAAATGACTCTGAGATACCATCGTACACATGTCAGCATGGCTAAGATCAAAAACACTGATGACAGCTTATGTTGCAGAGGATGTGGAGCAAGGAGAACACTTCTCCACTGTTGGTGGAAGTGCAAACTTGTACAGCCACTTTGGAAATCAGTATCGTGTTTTCTCAGAAAATTGGGAATCACTCTTCCTCAAGACCCAGCTGTACCACTCTTGGGTATATACCCAGGGAATGCTCAATCATACCACAAGGACATATGCCCAACTATGTTCATAGCAGCATTATTTATAATAGTCAGAACCTGGAAACAACCTAGATGCCCCTCAACTGAAGAATGTATAAAGAAAATGTGGTACATATACACAATGGATTACTACTCAGCAATAAAGAACAATGACATCATGAAATTTGAGGCAAATGGATTGAACTAGAAAATATCCTGCCGGGTGGTGGTGGCGCACGCCTTTAATCCCAGCACTCGGGAGGCAGAGCCAGGCGGATCTCTGTGAGTTCGAGGCCAGCCTGGGCTACCAAGTGAATTCCAGGAAAGGCACAAAGCTACACAGAGAAACCCTGTCTCAAAAAACCAAAAAAAAAAAAAAGAAAAAAAAGAAAATATCCTGAGTGAGGTAACTCAAAAAGTAAACACATTTTGAATAGTAGTGTGGGATATCTGGAAGGAAAAGGATCTTCTTAGAGATTTGTACCTACTAATGCTTCTATAGTTTCCATATATAGACCCAAAAATTAAAAAAAAAAAAAGGAGACAAGTTTAGACAGGCAAATTACCTTTATTCTATAGCTGAGCTACATTACTGAAATTCATAAGCACATAATTTAGTTTATGCTAAGTGTTGTCTAGTATCTCTAATTCTGAAACTGGAAAATTTTTTTGGAGAAATTCAAACTTTAAAAAAATTAAATTGAAAATAGACTCTTCTCTCATGCAACTCATCCAGTCCACTCCTCCCAGCTGCTCCACCTTCTCCCTGAGATCCACTCCAGCTCCCTCCTTCTTTTTTCTTCAGAAAAGAGCAGGTCTCCAAGAGATGACAGTCAAACAGAAGAAAACAAAATACAGTTAGGAAAGGCAAAAGCTTCATATTGAGGCTGGACAAGGCAATCAATCCAACAGGATAAAATGATAAATCATCCCAAGAGCAGGCAAAAGATTTAGAGATATAGTCATTTCACTGTTTAGTGTCCAACAAAAACACCAAGCTAACAGCCATAACAGATACATGATGCAGACCCATGCAGGCCCCGTGCTTGCTACTCCACTATCTGTGAGCCCATGTGAACCCTGCTTTGTTAGTTAAGTGAGCCATGTTCTCCTGGTGTCCTCCATCCCCTCTAACTCCTACAGTATTTCCTCCCCCACTTCCACAGGGTTCCTCAATTTCCTAGGGGAGGTGCCTGATGGAGACCTCCAATTTAGACTCTTTATCTGCATAATGTCTAGCTGTGGGTATCTGCAAAAACATATATATATATATATATATATATATATATATGTATATATATATATATATATATATATATATATATATATATATATATATGAAATCTCAACTAAATAAGAAACTGATGACAGGGGTGCTAGCAAATAACAATTCATTCACAAAAGAGAGGAAGCCCAGGTGTGGCAATTGGGTCATAATGGTTGTTTTCTGGGCAAAGGCTAAAAACAAACCGCAGAAATAATTATCCAAGCAATTTTATATCTTCAGAGGGTCACTGGGTAAGAAGCTGCTTGGATATTCTCCTACTTCCTTTGAAAGATTTTTACTTGTAATTTCCACTTTCATTGAAGAATTTCTATAAGGCTACAGAATGACATGTGTTTCATTATTTGACTTTTTATTGTCCTTCAAGGCAACTGATGATTAGAAAGCCACCCATCTGACAAGGCACATATTGTTTTTGACTGTGGTGACACTGTGAACAATGATGGAATCAAAATCTTCAACAACCTTCAGATAATCAGCCCATGGAAAAAAAAAGAGTGGTATTCACCTTTTCCTAACATTTTGAAGCATCTTTTGTGATCTTCATCTTACAGTTTTCTAAATGTTTTTTTTCCAGAAATGTGTTGCAGTGTTTTTAAAAATAAAATGGCCTTGATTTTTAGAAATGAAATTTGTATAGAAGGAAAAGTAAACCTTTTGAAATAAAAAAACAAAACAAAACAAAACAGAGAAACAAGGATTAAGTCAAGAAAATCATCTCAAGAAAACCTATTTGTCCTCTCAGAAAATGTATTCATGAAGTGACAAGGAGCCTGTCTATTGGTTCATGTGCAGAAATATACAATGGCAGGAAGTCAAATATTGCACAGACAAAAGTCAACAGCATTGAATGGAACATATTTCCAAAGCTTCTCGAAAGAGGTAATTTATTGCCAGGTTTGCAATACAAAATATATGAGGTGATGTTATTCTCCTTCCTGGATTATTATTTTCCACTAGAGTAATAAAAATAAGTATCCAAAAATATTTCATGGGAAATAATAAGTGAACCAATGTATTTACAATCAGGGCATGAAGAAAACAAATGAGAATGGAGATGGTCTCATCTTTAGGCTACAGGACCAATTTCAATTTTACAAATCAAAGGAGATCTAGATCAAACTTAATTAATTATTATAACTGTCAATACAAGAAATGTATCATATACATGGAGAAACTGAGCTAGAACTGAGGTGGAAGGATTCCTTCTAAGAACTAGGTCTCAGAGTATCCAAAGGTGCTATGAAAGATGCCAAGGAAGAAAATCAATCAACAGTACTACCCAGCTATAACATCTACAAAATATAACAATGACAAGCTAGCCAAGTAATCCCCAAATGTACAATATTAGCAGTTATATTGTGAGTATAACCAACATCTGTCGACTTGAATTTAAGATCCACTCAATAGGAAGGAATCCATGTCTGATATGGTAAACTTAGCCAACTAACTATGGCTGGTAAGATGCTAGATTCTTGAGGAGAACATATTACTGCCACTTTCCTTACAAGCACAATTCTAACTGCATTCTAAATACTTATTATTATACCCACATATAAATGTAGCTGTCATTCCTTATCAAAGATGCTTATTTTTCACAGCAAGTAGAGACTACTATAGAAATACACAACTGCTCAAAATTCAAAGAACATGGTTGCCAATACCAACTGGAACATCTTCAGCACACTCCCTGCACTTAATGTTCAGGAAACATTCTTTAAAAACGAGAAGAAATATTATAAGAGCAGGAGGACTTGATCACCTGTTACAAAATTGTAACTAGAGTTTTCCTGCCTGGCCTACAGTCAGGACAAATCTCTCTCACCTGCTAGTCCCACAGCCACTCAGACCCGACCAAGTAAACACAGAGACTTATATTGCGTACAAACTGTATGGCCATGCCAGGCTTCATGCTAACTGTTCTTATCTGTCTTATTGTGAATCTATTGCTTTAAACTGCAGCAGTTGTGGCTGCTGGCTCCACCCACTTCAGCTTCTCAACATGGCAGTGGTACGTTTACTGCCACCTCTGGGAGCTACCGTGGGTCTAGGCTTTTATCCAAGCATTGTGTAGCCCAGAAACCTCTTTTTTTGTTTTGTACTAGCAAAGGCTAAATCCACGACACAGCTTAATGTGCCACTTGCAGAGGCCTCATTCCTGCTATACTGCAGGTCGAAGGCGCACGCTAGGAACCCACCAGGAGTTCAAACCGGCAGCTGCTGCTCATTTGAGAGAGACAATTAGGAAGCTGTTTTTAGCTCGGTTTTAGAATCTTTTCTCAGGTTTTAGGTGGAAACTCTTGCCAACACACTGGGCGCCATTTGTAACTAGAGTTTTCCTGCCTGGCCCACAGTCAGGACAAATCTCTCTCACCTGCTAGTCCCACAGCCACTCAGACCCGACCAAGTAAACACAGAGACTTATATTGCTTACAAACTGTATGGCCACGCCAGGCTTCATGCTAACTGTTCTTATATCTTAAATTAATCCATTTCTATAAATCTATACCTTGCCACATGGCTCGTGGCTTACCGGCATCTTCACATGCTGTTTGTCATCGTGGCGGCTGGCAGTGTCTCTCTCTCAGCCTTCCACTTCCCAGCTTTATTCTTCTCCTTGTCCTGCCTATACTTCCTGCCTGGCCACTGGCCAATCAGTGATTTATTTATTGACCAATCAGCAACACACTTGATATACAGACCATCCCACAGCACAAAATAGTGTCTTTTATATATAACATGGAAGGTGCACCCATGAAATCTTAACTATGTTTTCCTAAACAAGGCCTGCAAATGACAACACCAGTAGAAATGGCAGCATGTTTGGGAAAATTTCGCAAGGCCTCACACCTTGAAAAAGAGATACTGGCTGTTAATGGCCAAGAGAAGGAGCAGCAGTCTTCTTCAGCGATGAGCCCTCGATAGATTTTTCTATTCCCAAATTGTCATACACATACAAGCAATACTAAAGGGACTCATCAGAATATACATAAAGACAATGAACTTGGGAAAGAGAGTAGGTAGACATGAGAAGAGTTGGCGGGGAAGAGAGATGGATACAAATTATATTAATCCAGTACTTATTTAGGAATTAAATTGTCAAAAATATAAAAAATAAACGTAATTTGAATTTAGTGAAATTACTTAATTCAATACATTTTAATGAGAACTTTCTCTTTCTATATGCTTACTAGTTTTCTTAGTTCTGGATATATATCAAGTGATGCATGTTGATGTGTGCACCACTTGATCCCAAATTATAATATGAAATAAATTGACAAATGTAGTATGGCCTTTCTATTATATCTTTAAAACTAGAGAGAAAATCATTAAGAAGAAATCCAAGCAGAGAAAAGGACATTGTAGCAGTGTTGAAAAAGATGTGGACTACAGATAACATTAAGTTTTTTGGCAGTGATAGAATTTAGCAGGTGAGGAATAGTCAGAGATAGTAAAAGGAGTGATTTTTAATATCTGTTTTCTTTATCTTCTTCAAGGTAATATTTCTTTGTATATTACTTTGTGGTTATCACACAAAATGATAGTTTTTATTATGACATTTTTAAATATATGCAGGGACATTTAAAGTCATAGTCAATTAAGATCAACTTTTATTTTCTCAGAAAAACACAGAGAATGGGATTTTACCACGTAACTACTAGCATCTAGCCACATGATGAACAGGAAGAACATGTCAAGGGTCAAATGGGCATGAAACAAACATCTTCATTCTGGTGATAGACTGAACTGCTATGTGTCCTAAGACTCCTTTATTCCTATATCACCAATCAGATATAATTAGTATTTGATCAGTTGAGGTTTATGTCTAGATCTTAATTATTAGTTTTGAAGAATGATAATATGGAGCAACTTTGTATAATAGACAAGTAGGTCTTTCTAAATTATTGATCTCATTGTGGCTTATATTTGGTAGGTCAGGTGTTTCTACTCATTCATATAGTTTAACTTTTCTTGGTACAATATTGGATTTTAAAGTATGCCTTTATGCTTTGCTGAATTTCTTTGCTCTCAATTATGATAGTTCTATGTTCACTTCTAATATTATGAATTTGGGCATTATTTTTTTCTTTTGATTCATTTAGCTAAAGGTTTGCAAATCTTGTTTATATTTTGAAAGAACTAACTCTTAATTTCAGTGATTATTTCTGCTTGTTGTTGATTTCATTTAACTAGTTTCTGCCCTAGTTTTAGTTATTTCTTTCCCTCTCTTCCTTTTGGATTTGATTTGCTTGCTTTCCCAAGTCCTTACGATACATCACTAAGTTATTTTAGTTCTCCCAGATTCTTTGAATGTAGGCACTTAGAGCTACAAATTTTCTTCTTAGGACTACATTCAGTATATCCCAGAATACTTGGATACTATCTTTTCATTTTCACTGAATTCCAGGAATTTCTTATTTCCTTTTTATTTCTTTAGGAGAGCCCCTGCAAGGCTGCCTAGTGCTGCTTTAAAGGCTGTGGATTGTTAGAACTGTGATACTTTCTTATGAGTTGCTGGACATGAAATTCTAAGCGGCCCCTCAAATAATGCAGGAGGCTGCCATTCTTTGTTGCCTGCCAGATTGGATAATAAGAACTTATTGCTGACGATACTACATATCTGATGATACAATTTAGACAGCACAGGCTGGAAATGAGTTGGAAGCTGCTTCCATTCTGTCTAACTTTCACAGGTCCAGAGAATACTATGCAGGCTGCTGGGAAATAAAAACACATCAATAGTCATTTCTAGTCATGAACCCTATGAGCCATAACACCCACCAGCTAGGCAGGGTTTACCCACTTGTACAATGATGGTAGAGCTGTGTATTTGAGGACTGTTCAAAAGGAGGAATCTATGCCTGTGCTGTTAATCTGGCTGGTATTATCAGGTTGTCTTTTGTCATTATACCCACAAGCAAATTCTACTCTCAGCTTTAGACCCCTTCTTTACGGTGAACAGTGAGTGATCTGTGCAGACTCATAGCTGCCCAAAGCACTGAGATAGTGAGTACTGAATGCTTGGACTTAAAAAAGGCTGGACTATACCTTCTAGGGCTCAGAAAACTATATAGAAGAGAATATAGAATTATGTAAGAGCTAGAATGTGGGAGAAATGATGGCTACATTCTGGGCATTAAACAGGGTTTGTAATCATGTTACCTGCATTTGACTTGCATAGAATTGGGTCTGTCAACCATTAAGCATGGAAAGGGGAGGGGATAATGGGGCCCTATCTCTCCACTGCTGAAGTTATGGGTGAGGGGGAAATTTTCCTTGATTTGTACACCCATTGGTAAGCTCAGTAAGTTTCAATGGATAGTTACAAATAAATAGCTATAAGAATAGTCCTCATTAAACTCAAAGAGTTACAGAATAAAAACAGTGTAGTTGGAGAGCTTGTGGGGAGAATGGGTTTGATAGAGATAGGAAAGAGGTAAGAGAGGGTTTAGTGTGATGGGAATTAGAATTCTATGTAATCTTGTAAGAAATTTTTAAAGAACAAATTCAGTTGATATAAAACTAAAAACAGAATAAAGATGCATGATGATTTTAAACACTATTTTTATAATGGGGCTGAGAGGCACACTTATATGTGGGTATAAAGATAAGTTTTTAGAATGGAGTTAAAATTCTGCTGGTTTGGCCGGGCGGTGGTGGCGCACGCCTTTAATCCCAGCACTCGGGAGGCAGAGCCAGGCGGATCTCTGTGAGTTCGAGGCCAGCCTGGACTACCAAGTGAGTCCCAGGAAAGGTGCAAAGCTACACAGAGAAACCCTGTCTCGAAAAACCAAAAAAAATTCTGCTGGTTTAGGTGACTGACAGTAGTAGGTTCTCTTCTGGTATACATGACCTTACCAACTGTTGTAGAATATTACTTTAACTATGTAAAGGTATGTGACATTTGTTAACACTGTGTTTGTTTAATTATGTAAAGATGTGCTGCTGTTTCACTTTGCCTGCCTAAGGCACCTGATTGGTCTAATAAGTAGCTGAATGGCCAACACCTAGGCAATATAGGAAAAGGCAGAGCTGGCAGGCAGAAAGAAGTAGGAGAGGAATCTTGGCTCAAGAGAACAAGAGAAAAGAGGATGAGAGAGAAAGAGAGGACCACACCTGGGGCTAGGCAGCCAGGCAGCTGCCAGCCAGCCAGACAGACATGGAAGAAGCAGGAAAAGAAGGATATACAGAATAAAATAAAAGTAAAGAACCCCGAGGCAAAACATAGATGAAGAGAAAAGGGTTAAATTAAATTATAAGAGCTAGCGGGACAAGTGTAAGTTAAGGCTGAGCATTTATAACTAATGTCTCCATTTCATGATTTGAGAGCTGTTTGTTGCCCCAAAAGAAAGTCTGCTACATTAAAGAAAAAAAAAAGCTAGCCAGAAATGAGAATAAGCTAATACCAAGCATTGATAACTACTAATAAGTCTTCCTATCATGATTTGGGGGCTGGCTGTAGAGAAAGCCTGCTATAACCCACCAGGAGTAGTTGGATAGACTTACAATACCAGGAATGGATTCCTTCATATTGAATGGGTTCAAGTAAACAGTTGTTGATTATCCCCAAGATTTAATTGCCACTATGATACACATGGGATATCGTTCTTGATAGGTTATTGTTGTACATCATAGGATTTAAAGCTAAGTAAGAACTGTTAGTTGTTTTTCTGATGGGTGATATTGTTCTGTATGATGTGAATATGTGTTGCTCTGATTGGTTGGTAAATAAAGCTGTTTGGCCAATGATAAGGCAGAATAAGGTTAGGCAGGATATTCTAATTGGAGAGACAGAAGAAAAGAGCAAGGAGACACTGCTAGCTGCCGCCAGAAGCAAGATGTAAGGTACTGGTAAGCCACAAGTCATGTGGCAAAGTATAGATTTATAGAAATTGATTAATTTAAGATATAAGAGCTAGCCAGTGAGAAGCCTGAGCTATTAGGTCATCCATACAGTTCGTAATTAATATAAGCCTCTGTGTGTTCATTTGGGTCTGAGTGGCTGTGGGACCGCAGGAACATGGGAGCCAGGTAAGACTAAAAAAAAATTCAGCTACAATTGGCACCCAACAGGTTGCCTTGAGTTCCACATAAAACCTGAAAATACTTAATAAGCAATTCTAAAAGGAGCTAAAAACAGGTCCCCGCTTCATGTCTCCTGCAGGTGGCAAGACACTGCAGCATTCGGGTTTGAGCTCAACATGGTAGATTCCCACCACAGTACACAGTGGCATCTCCAAGCCACACAACACACTATGTGACAGATACACGCCACTTTAATGGAGTCAAAGACCCACAGCTTCTGAGAGTTGATTGTACACATGGCCCAGAGCTGGAGGTAAATTACCTCTGCCATGTTGAAAAGCTGAAATGGTCAGTGTCAGCAGTGAAGGCTGCCGCTTTTTTGTCCTACCATGTACTTTACCACTTTAAAGTCTCTCCTGGCCAGAAAAGAATTATAGATTCAGAATAAGACAAATGCAGATGGGATAAACCCTAAACAGTTTACAATGTGTATAAAAATGTATGTAGGCTTGAAAATGAGAGGAAAAATATAGACAGTTATATAAAAAATAGATAGTTTATTTAAAAAATAAAATCTTTAAAGAGACAGTAAAAGTAGTATAAAAAATAAGTCACATAAAGATAGAAATCACACAGAGTCTGGATTATGTTGTCTTTGGGATTTTTAACTGCAAAAAGATATTTGATTGTAAAAGCTGTTGAGTTAAGCCAATATGTATATTTTAAAGGTATCTGGACTTCAAAGTTTATGTCTAAGGATATGTTACTTTGGAAAAGAGGTTCTGCTTTTGTTTCCACAGAAGGTGAGAACTTGCGGATTGCTTCCAGGCTAATATGGTTTGATCAAGGAAGACCCCCTGAGAGGCCCAGATGATCTAACATCCAAACAACTTCAAGACATCTGGCTCTAAAAATACAACATCATGGACTATTCCAGTCAGGACTTGACCATAATTCTTAATTTTCTCAGGATCCCCATAAGAATACAGCACCCTTTATCAGCAGGAAGTAGCCTAGAAAACTATGCCCACATTCAAAAAACAAAAAGATTATGGATGTTCATTTGTCTTTGTTTAGGTTGTTGGTTACAAATTGTTATTAGTCATAGTCAACATCTTTCTAAAAGAAGAAAGGGGGCTATGATATGGAAATATAGGATATAGATATGATAGGATAAAAGGGTGGATTTTTGAACCTACTTTTAAAGAGCAATTTGTTTAAAATGTTTTACATTGGTATAGATTTTAGTTTTGATACAAAATTAGAATTGATATATATATATGTGTGTGTGTGTGTATATATATATATATATATATATATATATATATATATACTCTTGTTTAAGGTATTATGTTTATGTAACTCAAATAAATTATAATGGATAATTAAGAAATACAGATTAATAATTAGTATTCTATGATAGTCAAACTTATAGTCATGTTAAGTTTTCTAGGTATATATAGATATAATTCAATTAGGTAGATAATCTTCAAACACTTCAAAGACATACAGAATACATTCAAAATGTTTTAAAAACTTAGACTTTCCTGGAAAATGAGCCACATCTGTTCCTAGCAGCACTGATTTAGTTCAGAGAGAAAGATGGGTGTCGAAGACACTCCATTTGGAGTTTATCTTCTTGTTGGCAAAAATAGCCATTTTGGCAAGAAACTGCTCTTGCCTGGACTACTTGACAAAATATTGTACTGACTGGACATGCAGGACCCATAGGAAGGTGATCACTGAACTTTGCAAAGCAAAATGGTCCTTCAGGTTCCTGCTTCCCAAAAGAAACTGCCAGACATTCTACAGGACACAGATAGAAATGACTAAGAGACTCTTAGGCCTATGGGCTGAATATAGATGCCCCATCGTTACAGAGGAACTTTGGATGACTGTCCAGGCAGACAGCTGTCTCTGTCATTCTAGATTTTTGGAAGATGCTTATAATGCTCTTCCTGTTTATTTAGGTAATAGTATATCCTTCTGGGATCTTTGACATAGTTGAAGACTAGATAGTTATAATTATGGTTTTCCTTGGTTATGAAAAGAGACAAGGTAGATATGAAACCTTAGACTCACAAATACAGGATAGATAAGATATATTCTTTACTTTTGCCAAATACAAATAGACTAGATATTATAATTCTTGCTTGACAACTGTTTTGTTATATGTAATTTTATTATGTTAAAGTTAAAACTTTCCTTTTGAATAAAAAGGAAAGGGGAAATGATGGGTGATGTCGTTCTGTATGCTGTGAATATGTGTTGCTCTGTTTGGTTGACAAATAAAGCTGTTTAGCCAATGGTGAGGCAGAATAAAGTTAGGCAGGACATTCTAACTAGAGAGAGAGGTGGGACAAAGGCAGAGCAGAGGAGATGCTGCCAGCTGCTGCCATGAGAAGCAAGATGTAAAGGTACAGATAAGCCACGAGCCACATGGCAAAGTATAGATTTATAGAAATGGGTTAATTTAAGTTATAAGAGCTAGCTAGAAAGAAACTTACCATGGCCATAGTTTAAAAATAATATAAACCTGTGTGTGTTTATTTGGGTCTGAGCAGTTGTGGATCAGGTGGAACACAAGAAAACTTTCAGCTACATTTTTCTCCCTTGGAAGCTTACAGAGTACCTCTGGATTATAGGAGATCTTGTCCTAGAAAGATTTAAAACTTTGTGATGTTTCAAATTCAAGCACAAAAATTCCTTGCTTGGTATTACATTGCAACTGTTAAAATTCATGTATTCCATGTGCTTTTACTACCATTGTTAAAAAATACAATCTGTTTTTAAATATATCTTGCATTTCTTTTTTTAAATTTTTTTATTCATTTTACATACCAACCACAGATCCCCCTCTCATTTCCCCTCCTGATGCCCCTACCCCTGCCTTCCCCCCCCCACCTCTCATTCCCTCCTCCAACAGTGTGAGGGGATAGCTAAGCCTGGTACATTCAGTTGAGGCAGGAGCAAACCCCTCCCCACTGCATCAAGGGTGAGCAAGGTGTCTGACCTTAGGTAATAGAATTCAGAAAGTCAGCTCATGCACCAGGGATAGACCATGATCACATTGCCAGGAGTCCCTCAGACCCAGCTACACAACTGTCTTCTGTATTCAGAGGGTCCAGTCCAGTCCCATGCAAGTTCCACTGCTGTTGGTCCAAAGTTCATGAGTTCCTTTGAGCTTGGTTCAGTTGCCTCTGTAGATTTTCCCATCATGATCTTGACCCCCCTGGCTCATATAATCCCTCTTCCCTCTCTTTAGCTGGACTCCCAGAGCTTTGTCTGATGCTTGGTTGTGGATCTCTGCATCTACTTCCATCTGTTACTGGATGAAGGCTCTATGATGACAATTTGAGTATTCATTAATCTGATTACCAAGGTAGGTCAGTTCAGGCACCCTCACCACATAGCCAGAAACTGGAAACATCCTAGATGCCCCTCAACTGAATAATGAATAAAGAAAATGTGTTACATATACACAATGGGGTGTTACTCAGCTGTAAAAAAACAGCAGCATGAAATCTGCAGGCAAATGGATGGAATTAGAAAATATTACCCATGTATGTATTTGTATATTTGGTTCTACACACTATATATTGTTATGCAGAACTGTCTGTCTGTGTACTAGATAATTTGTGGTAGTTTTTAGGCCAACACTAGCAATATTCTCAAATGGCAGATGGTGGAGGCCATGTGTTACAAGGAAAGTTGGAGTCCCTGAGATTTAGCATAAGGAAAAGGAAACATCAGGGTATCAGTGGGGTCTAAGGTAAGTCACCCCATTGGAATTCTCAAAGCTTTATTTATAAACTTTGTTACCTCACCTTGCTTGAGACTTACTTTCTACACATGTTATATATCACAAAAGATATTATTGTAAATTCACCATGAAGTAAGTTTATCAACCTGTTTGCCAATCACATGAGCTTAGAAGTTAGAAAAAACTATGCCTTAGCCTCTGTTCTTGATGTTAGCCTTTTATGAAATAGCTTGTTCTTTTTCCAACATTTTCCTCTCAACTTTCAGGGCATGCCAAGGGAGGAAGTGACAATGAGGGGAGGCAGAATTCAATGGTTTATACATGTTGATGAGATGACAGATGGAATGCACCTGGGTGTTTCTTTCTTGATTTCTCACATCAGGAAAATTTGTAAGTTATAGTTCTGGAAACGGCATTTGTGGACTCTCAGGGCAGGTCTGGTATTGAGACAATGGCATACTTGTGGTACCCAAAAGCAAAGCAGAAATTTGGAGTCTGTCTTCACACTTATTAGCTGGCATCTGTTAAGCTGTCACTTCCTGATTGTCTCATTTTAATTAATTGACATTTTTGCTATCCTCAATACAGAGATGCATTACAAAATAGGCAAATTCAATCATGAAGTAAATAGGGAAGCATTTTGATCACAATTTTCAAGGAATGTTTTTTCAATTTTTGTCACGTGTCTTAGAATGGAAAACTAAGCTAATATTTGTCAATCAAAATAAAATTCTAAGGAACAAAAGAACATCCAGTGCTGGCAAGGAAGTAATCAGGATGCTTGCTAATACTGAGGCAAAGCTACCCCTGAAACCAGTGAGGGAGGGGCTAAAATTGTACATCTTCAATTTCAGTGAGCAGATACAATTTTCAACTTACACACAAAGAGAAACAGGAGAATATATTTAAAGAATATTCTCATAGCAATCACACCCTCCTCTCTCCCTCTCCTTTCCCCACATCCTTCCTCCTCTTATTGAGTTAGGTGGAGATTTTCACATATTTCCTCCACACAGAATAAACAAAGAATTCAGTAGTGACAAAGTTATAGACAGCATAATCTAAACATTGTACACTTGACTAAACATAATTACCACAGTTCATATAAATAGGTAATAATTCCTCCAAATGTGAAAGTATTTGTCCAGAATTTCACCACATGTAAATGCTAAAAATCTAGAGAGTGATTTCTACATTGAGTGTTCTAGCTTATATGTCATGGTTTGCAGTTTGATGTTGCCACTGAAATGAATTAAAAAAGGAAGGAGGAATTATTTTTCCCTTTTGATATTTGTATGTCTTTTTCTATTTCTCTTAGAGCAAGGAATCATCTGAATTTCAATAAATTTAATAAATAACAAAAGAATATGAAAACAATTATTTAATTTATTTCCTATGGAATCACGCATCTTACTCATTGAACTTCATTATTTTGAGGGCAGGTGTTAATACGCTTTCATTCTTGCACTATTTTCATAATGTAAAAACGTTTAATAAAGCAAATATACAAATCAGTAAGTCAATGTATTCCATGTAGCTTTGCAGACATATATTTAATAAATTCCAAATATCAATTATGTTCCAAGAAGCACTGTTATAATTTAGAAATTATTTTATTTATAAAGGTTGTTCACATGTTACAGTTAAATGAAAAATAAACTTTGGTGATCATTAATTAAAATTCTTCATTTGATGTTGACAAATTGCAGTCATGCACCAGCACAAAATATTTTATTCAGTCATGGACTATGCATATATGACAGGAGACCCACACATTTATATTACCTGCTAGGATTCTGGTTCTAGTAACACTCTACTGTCAATTCACCTAACAGTGTATGTCTCAGAACATAAGTCCATTGCTTATTGTTTATTCAAATAATTGACTTGTCATCTGTATTTTCCAATTGAATTTGTTGTTAAATCCTTGAATAACAAGTGAATCATTGGTGTAATATTTAAGTATTAAAACAAAAGCTTTGCTAAATATACTCATATAAATATAATCACTTAGAATAAAGTTATCATTGCTCAACATGATTCTATACATTTTCAGAACAGCTTTCTGTCCAGTGGTATCTGAGTTATACATGTACCATGACTTTGTAGAAACAGAGCAAAATATGAGGAGATGGAGATGAATTTCTATCATTATAAACAGATTGCCCTAGTTATACTTCAGTGGTGATCCATTATCATGAATTTCTTATGTTACCTTTCACTTCAGTGATAAGGTATTTTTGCACTGAATACAAGGTAGCAGAGTTGTTTCAGAGGACTCAAAGCTGGTGCAAATACCTTGATTATCAAGAGTCTGGATCTTTTGAAACCCTTGGTAATATCCATTATTCTTCAGAAAAACAAATCAATGACATTTCTTTGGACATTTCAAAACACCTTATCTAAATGTTGAAAAAAATATTAACTTTAAACAGATCAGAAAGAAACTGGAGAGCAGATTAGCAATCCATTTCTATCTATCTATCAGGTAGTGTGAACATCCAAGCATCTAATTTTTGCATGTATGTTCATCAAATTAGCAACTGACAAAGTGCTGAAAGCAGTCTTAAATATGAACTATCTTTGAAAAGTATTTTTGGGTCTAGGTTTAAAACAAGTGTGTCTACCAACATTTCATACTTTTGGCATGCAATCATATTTATAAGAAACAGCAACAAGACTATTAAAAATTTGAAGCTTTACAGAAACAAGATCTAAGAAAATAGAGCATAAAATGTGACCTATTGGTCAAACAAGTTTTACACTGAACAATTTGTAGGTGGATTTTGAAAAGTTTGTAACAATAAATTGAATCATTATACTATTATTTCAGCATTAAGATCATAATTACTTTAAAAATTTACCAGTTGTTGGTAGTGATGTGTGAAAGAAATGCCTTTTGTTAACCATGTCTAAATTTCAGGAAACAGGAAATAATGTGAATACCTCATTAAATCACACTCACTAATTTCTTTTCCCCCACTCATTCTAGGCCTGTCAAGAAGGTGTTTTACTTGTATTTCATATTTATTTGTTCCATATGAAAATTCTGCTTCCCTTGTCCCTTTTTTTCTGGACCCTTTAATTTTTGCACCATGGTAAGTTTTTATACCATCAATCACCTAATGCCAAAGTTCTATTCCAAATTCAAATATTTTCATAGAATCTTTGTATACATGAGTGGAGACACTTGCTACACAGAGTGAATATCACTTAAGTATACATACCATTGTAACTCATGACGGATTTTCATAGAGATGCACCAGTCATTCTTCTACATGTAGCTTCTCCAGTTTAAGGAGCAACATTTGTTGAAGATGCTGTATTTTCTCCATTGTGTACTATTGTCTTCTTGTCAAAATTCAGGTGGCTTCAGGAGTGTGGGTTTATATGTGGGTCCTCAATTCTTTTCCACTGATCAATGAGTCTGCATTGAATTTTAAAATCCCTATTTATTCTCCACTTTTTATAAGAAAGGAATAGAAGACATCAATAGAAGGCATTTAAGTACAGAACAGAATACATTTAGGCAGTTTAAAAAATTAGAGTAAATGGGTTGGAGAAAAAAGTCTTGGGACTAGAAATATAGTTCAGTTGGCAGAGCACTTGCCTAGCATCTGCAAAGCACCATGCTGGTTTTATTATTATAGCTCTGTAATATAACCTAAAGTCTGTGGTGATGATACCTGCAGAAGTTTTATGTTTCTTTTTAATTATTCATGGTTGCTTGAGATAGCTTGGGTATTTTCTATTTTCTTATGAAATTTAATATTATGTTTCATTAGTGAAATATATCACTGGAATTTAGATATTGTGTTTAATTTGTACATTGCATTTGGTAAAATAGTCTATTCTCTAATATGTACTTAATAACTCTTTCACTGACATTTCTTTTCACTGTGCCTCTAGGACCATGACAAAGCAATAAAGCAATCATGGTTTAAATTTTATGATTACCCCTTTTATTTTCTTAAATAAAATATCTATCTCTGAAACAACTAAGGTCTATTCTAATGGCTTAGCCTTTCTTCGTTTCTTTTTGGAATTGTGTAGGGTCAACCACTCTTGAAAACTGTTGCTTGGCTTCCAGGGCAGTGCTTATCTTTGTGGTATATAAAACAAAAAGACATATACATAATGGGATTTTATGCAACTAGAAATAATGGCATTAGAAAATTCTCAGAAAAATGGATAGAGCTGGAAAAAATTATACTGAGTGAGATATTCTATACTCAGAAAAACAAGCATCACATAGTTTCCCTCATATTAGATACTTTAGTTTTGTGTGCTTGCCTTGGAGTGTCTCTGCAGTTCAAGAAAGTAAAAGAGGGACAGTAGGGGAGAGTATTCTAAGGCAGGAAACACAGTACCACATGGGTTAAATGAATCTATAAAGGATGGAATAGTGAAAGTAGAAAGGTTCAAATAAGAAGTGTGGGTGGTGGAAGTTATGATGGAAGTGGTGGTGGGGTAAAGTAATATGAAAGGGCTATGAAAAAAAAGAACTTAGGAATCTATCATCAGATAATCCAACTAAAACATAAAAGAGATTTTGAAGGCAAATACCCCTCTATACAATATAAGTCCAAGAAGCAATGGGGCATTAAAGAAAAACCCCAGTGCCAAGTGTGGGACACCTCCATATAAATTGGTGGTGAGAGAGGCCCCGCACATGTGACCTCTAAACAATATAGGCTCTTGCTATTCCTCTAGTTGTTAGAATTAGTTGATTAGACTCAAGAGCTATAAACACCATACATCTCATTTGGAAGATGAAATCTTACTGGAACTGGAATAAATAATTGATTCCTACTTGCTCTCATGATGCCTGAGGGTGCTATGCATGCTGCTGTGTGGTGAAGGCATTTCAGTTCAACTCTATGAACCATAGTGTCAACTTACCTGGCAAGATGTGGTGTAATGGTAGCATGACTGTTATGAGGATAACAAATTGCTCCATAATCAGATTTCAGAGTTGTTATACATTAAAGACACCATACCTAATACTATGAACTTGGTCCAAAATGCCTTAGTATGATGCACATCCTCATTAGGATGTCTTAGATCCAGGTTAAGAAGGAATCTAAAATAGTTGCATACATAAACTGATATACCATAAGTCTTTGCCCTAAGTATCTAAGTATATATTCACGTATAAAGGCTACTTTAAGCCTTAAGCAAACATCCCTCTCCTTCCAATGAATAGAGACAAATGGAAAACTTCAGCTTCATATGGTACTGAGAAGAAATAATGGTTCAGGGATTAACCCTAAACAAGAGACAAGGTATTTACAACCTAACCTTAAGGGCCAAGTAACATTTTGGACGATGGGGAGGAAAATATTCTAAGAGTCACAATATGGGGAGACAGACTGTAAAATGTCATCTTTTAAGCCATATGTAGTATGGGACAAACCCACAGCAGCCATACATACTCATACTGAGTCCACAGAAGTCAGTCCATCTTTCTAGTCAGCTATTGATGGCAAAATGACCCAGGGACCTTACCATATACTGCTGATCTTTCAGCAATTCACAGACTCTGGGAGGTATGGTATCAAGTTGTATACCCACTGATAGGTCCACCAAGTTCTGATGGTTAGTTACAAACTGGGAATCACATATATGAGCCTGATTATTGGGATACTATATAAAATCCAAACTAATAAATAGGGCAGATTTATTAGGAACAGCAGGAACTGGTAGGTGTGGGAGAAACATGTCGGGGGTGGGGGGATGAAAATGTACAATGTACATATCTAAATGTATGAAAGAACAAAATTACTAATAAAAGAATGTTCAACATCATGACAGTGCTAAATATTGACTAGATACAGTCTACCCTAATAATCACATATGTATTTCTTCTATTGACTCTTTCAAAGATTATTTTTAAATATATCGTAATAGGCATGTACATTTCTAACCTACACCTGCTCTTTCCTTTACAGACTATTCTTTCAGGTACATGTAAATTATAAAGTTATTTACTTAGGTTTAATAAGCCAATGGATTCTCATTGTCCAAAGAATTTATTATAATTTCTTAAGCATGGTAAAGGAAACCTGTCATGAAATGTGTCTGCCTCCTTGTACAACCTCATCTTCAATTATTTATCATACACATCATATGTTCTATAACTAATTGGCAGACCTGCATGCTTCAGACTTGCTCACTGTTACAAGCATTGCAATTGCTATAAAGTGAGCTACAGCAGTAGAAACTCACCATATTCACTAATTCACAGTATGGCAATCTTTTTTCCACTGAAGAGCCATGTGTGATTTCTTTGCACTCCACAATAACAACACTTAAAAATCTAGCAATAAGTAAAAGATTTGTTGATTTGTTGATTTGTTCCAGACAGGGTTTCTCTGTGTAGCTTTGCGCCTTTCCTGGGACTCACTTGGTAGCCCAGGCTGTCCTGGGACTCACTTGGTAGCCCAGGCTGGCCTCGAACTCACAGAGATCCGCCTGGCTCTGCCTCCCAAGTGCTGGGATTAAAGGCGTGCGCCACCACCGCTCAGCACCAGACTAAAGCTTTTTAACCAACATAAAAGAAAGTTTTATGTTTCCTGAGAGCTTCCTGGGAGCATTGGATAATTGCTCATCAAAATGACATTTCAGTTACACACCACATTTGGTGTTAGGAAAATCTAGATATTTTAGCCACATATCAAGTATTATAACAGAAATAATTAAGATAATTGTTTTATCATTTGGATAAATAAAATATAAATAAGATAATAAATTAGATATAGTAAGATAATCATTTCACAGCTTTGGAGGATTTTTTTATATGGTCAGTAGGCCATGATTTTTAGGTCCATATTGAAGCAGCATGCTACTATGCAGAGTGTGTGGTAAAGAAAATCTGCTTACCTTATACACACACAAAAAAAAAACAGGAAAGAGAAATAGCTAGAGTTCTTCTATGTCCTTCAAGGGTATCACCTTAATAATACAAAGATCCTCCACAATGTCTCACTTTTTAAAATTTTCACATTAATGCATGGACCTTTGAGGGTATTTCAGATCCAAATTATAATGCTAGATTAACCCTTCTCTTTTGCCACCTGACTACTTCGAGGTTCATTTTCCTCATCAGTAAAATGGGGAAAGCAATATTAGGAATAAATCAGTGGTAGTCATAAAAAGTGATTTGCAAGACTATTGTTTGAAATCATAAGATATTTCGCAGTAGTACATGGAATGCAGTAGGTATGTTTAAATTTCCTGTATGTAATAACACTTTTGGAAAGTTTGAAGTGTGCTTTTGGAAAGTAAGATATTTAAATCCTTTCATTTTAGGAGATGATGCATTTTAATATTAAATAGTTGGGGGTGTTTTGTTTCTAAATTATCAATTACTGAACATGTATTTATGTGTGTGCCTGACACTGGACTAGTAGGGTGCTTATATAAAAAGCCTGAATGGAGGAGAAGTTAAATCCTGAAGCAAATGCCCCCATATCCCTTGCTGCAAGCTTGCATGAAACACACGTTCCAAGTTCCTAATTCAGCATTTCACACTCTCAATACTTTTCTGTATACTCATCTCCAAAATAGAGTCAGTAAAAAGAGAAATTGTGTTTTCCAATTTCTGGTTACATTCCCCTAAGCAATAATGTTGAGAAATGTTCTAGAAAGCTGACATAATTAACTAAAGATGGCTGACAATACATGGTTGTCTTTATAATGACCATCCTCTTGCTAAATAACACATGAGTTTGGTGCCAACAGAAAACGCCAAACTGATGAGTTCACAAAGGTACACATTAGAAAATTGTGGGAATATCCACTCTCTGCTACCTCTTCAAAACTCTCCAAGGTCCTCAAACAGTAAAAGCAGAACTGTTGCTAAAGTCATTAAAGGGTCACTCATAAGCCTGACAGAAATGTCTTCATTCACTTTTAAGCATAAAATGTCTACATGTGAGAGAAAGGAGTCTCGCATTTGAGAAAAGAAAAAAATCATATATCAGCTGACGGAGCTGATGTGGATGTGATTGCCCTTAGCTTCAGAGAACAACCTCAGGAGTTGTATTTGACCATTTGTTCCTTTAAACAACCCAGCTGCTTTCAAAGGGATATTGTTCTGTCCTAGGAAACTGCCTGGTGCGTGTCTCCTATTTTAGAAGTACAATTATTGCTCCTGAAATGCCATTTTGCCTTTGGAATCACTTATAGAAAGTAGCATTCACAAGCTGAAAAGATTTGTGAAAGGCTGAAATTTCTCTGCAGGAACTCCAATTCTCAAAAATCCAAAAGAGAACACAGGCTGGGTCATAGTTAATCCACCATAGCAAGAGACTAGAAATGCCATTCAAACCATAATGTTGTGATGTAATGACAACAATAAGAAAATAATTATTATTAACATTAGATACCATGCATTGCTTCCTACTTTGTGCTAAATGCTTTAAAATAAGTCTCTCTGTTTTTACCAAAGCCTCTTTAAATGAACAAACTAAAGCTTGGAAAATGTATGCAATGTAGTAATGATCACACAGGTAACATGTTTTCTGAGGCTGGTTTGAACCATATTAGCTGCTGTTCCAGTTATCCTTGAAATAAGTAAATTAAGTTATACAATTTTATCGTGAAAAAAGAAGTCTCTCTTGATAATTTTTTCACGTGAAATACTTCATCCATAGATATTTATTGCTTTCAGGGTTTCAAGGCAGAATAACGAGATGATGGAATTCTGAGAATACATTAATAATTGACCTATGCCTACTAGATATCATGTACTTTCCATTTTAGGACTGTCTGTCATGTTATTTGGTACCATTGTCATTTAGAAGATGAGAAAAGGAAAGGTTGGTGAGGGTCATGGATCTAGAATGTGATTTCTTATATTCCTAAGGATCTTCATGCATTCTTTGGTGTCTTAGCAACTTGTGACATTTTGATGCTGATGCTCTTATTAAACTAGCTTTCTTTATGAATTATGTTGTCATAAATTAAGTCCAAGTTATCATAAAATAAAGACTACTATATAAATTATTCAGAAAAATAAACAAGAGTAAGTAAATATGGTTTTATATTAGTGTGACAATATACCTTCTTACTGCACTAACTGATGTAATCAATTATTTTTAATAAGACCCAAGGAAATTTTATTTGTCAATATATAGTTGAAATGTACATATATAACATATAATAGTTTAGGAATAGTGGTTATGAACATCAATTTCCTATAGACACAAATGTCTTCCTATTTCCCACTCTTGAGTTTACAGTAACTTGTGATAGAAATAACTTATTGACATGTTGGTTCTTTGTTACAAATGATCACTAAATTCAGGGGCTTTAACATAGTTTATTTATTTAGCAGGCTAAAGGTTAGAAACAGAGATGGGCTAATATATACTTGATTGTTCATTTACATTGTTCAGAGATAGGTAAATGTGACAGGGCCAAATGCCATTTATTATACATTAGTCTAAACTAGTAAAACATTACTGGTTTACATTGAGTTGAAAGAAGAGTAGTGAGTGAAGAAACAGACATGTAAACAACATTTTAGAATATCTGCTTAGATTGAGCCTTCTCTTCTCCCATCAGTCAAAGAATGACAAGTCCAAGAACAGAATGTAGAGAGATCATAGAATATATCAGAAGGTTTGATACAGATCACCACAAATGTGAAATCTGCCTGTCTGTCTGTCAATCTACCTATATACAGTCTTGTCATGATTATTCATATCATTTTATATGGAAAATATTCTTTTCTCCAGCCCTGTGTCTCCAAAGTTTTATGCAATTTTGTTCATACTTCGGGATCTCACGTTCTCTTTCAGAAAGAAACAGTTTGGGAAACAGGTAGCAATTCTGGATGCATGAATATAGCCTGTATCCTACAAATGTGTGGCAGATGTTGCTGAATTATACCCAATTACACATAGTTTTACCCTCAATCTCTAGAACAGTATTGTTTTTCTATTTTTCTTGGCCAGTTCTGAAGAAAACATTTAGAAGCATCAGTTCTTAAAAATTCTTTTTTTTTATTTTATATAAGAGATTTTCTAGTCGTTTTACCTATCAGTCACAGATTCCCCTGTCCTCCCTCCTCCCACTCCCCACCCTTCCCCCCCAACTCCCCCCCCCCCATTTCCCACCTCCTCCAAGGCATTAATTCAAAAACTTTAAAGGTCTGGAGGCTCTTCTGAATGTCATAGTCCTATCTTTGTAAAAAAAAAAAAATAAAACTCAGCTGTTCCTTAGATGTTTCATATAGATATAAGCAGTATCTTCTCAATTGGCTAATGGCTGCAACCATTACTCTTCTGAAAATGGTCTTCTCTTTCTGGAGGCTTCATTAGTATTTCTTTGGACTGCCAACTCTCTAATATAATGTTCTTAGCATTCATAGCAATAGTTATGTCTAGATGAAAAAGATGGCATATTACTTGTTATGAAGATCTAAATAATCTTAAAAATATGCTTTTGTTTAAGTACTAAGAATAGATCCCTATCAGCTCCCCAACTTTAAACTTTTACTAGCTCAAGAAGCAGATAGGAGAAAAATAATTCCAATTGATTGAATCCTGACAGTCTCTGAATGTTACCAAACAAGTTGTTATTTCTGTCACTTATCTCCCAGTTGTTGTACATTATCACACACAGATAATAGGTGGTAGATGATATTTTTAATGTTCTGTCTAGTGTCACCATTTTACACATGCTTCTTTGTATGCACATACAGGCTATATGTCTTCTATATCATAGGTCACTGCATATTACAACAGGGTTTCTCCTCACTACATAACATGTTCTCCTTATTCACAAATGGCTTAGCTGCAACTATTTCTATACTATTTATTTAGTCACTCACTCATATATTTATGCTTTCATTAAAAATATCACTTTGATTATAAATTCAAATTCTTGTATTTGTTTACCTACTACTCTAATATTACTACATAACAAAACAACCTCTTCTCAGTAGTTTTAAATACTAGCTATTTGTTTAGCTCACAAAAACATTTAGTAATAATTTAGAAATGAATTGCTTTGGCCATTATTCAGACTTTAGTTGGCCTCACTAGCACATTTGGAGGCTGACTGGCTGCCATCCAGGATAGCAGCCATGACTAAGCCATGTATCTCACCTTATACAGCAGCTAGCTTGACATTTCTTTTATGAGGGCACAAAAAGCAGTATGAGAAATAGAAATCCCAAGTACAATTCTGAGGATCTAACTGTTTTCTCTTTTCTTTCTTAATTTTTTAAATCTAGTTTTTTGAAATTTGCAAACTATTTTGTAGTGTTTCATTGACAAAAATTAGTTTCATAGCCAAGCCCAGAATTGACACAGGAAGGTACTGCCAAAAACTGTCAACGGAAAAAAACAGGAAACATTGCAGTCATTAATTCAGTAAATATGGCATACTTGAAACTGTCTCAATTATGAATACTTACTTCCTTTCAAATAAAATTATAGATGTTTTAAAAAATGAATTATGGCAATTTTAGTTTTGTTAGAAATGATTTAGCATTTATCTTCTAAAATAGAAGATAAGGAAGACAGAAAAATAGTTCAAGAAGATGATGACTTATACAATGATTTTAAGTATCCAAGAGAAAGAATTAAAGAAACTAGTGGGCCCAGAAGACAATGGGGTAGCCTTGAAATTGACATAACTGTTTAGTACATGGTCTAGTTAAAAGCAGAGCTGTTCTTCCATTCCAGCAGATTACACAAACAAATTGTCAGACATTCAGTATTTTTTTCAAATGAAGACTGAAATCTAGATTTTGATGCAAAGTACTTTTAAAACTGTGGCAAAAAAAATCAGTGAAAACTAAATCCACTGCTAAAACGATTCTTACTATATAGAAGCACAAAAGAAATATCTACAACTTATGTCTGGATTGGTCCTGTGGCTTGTCAGATTACAATGTTTACTTTAGGCATAATTTTTATTTTTTACTTTTTAATTTTATAATTTAATTTCATTTTACATATCAGCCACAGATTCCCTTTTTCTCCTCCCTCTCCCCCCCACACACCCCCAGCTTTCCCCCCAGCCCACCCCCCATTTCCATCTCCTCCAGGGCAAAGACTCCCCTGGGGATTCAGATCAACCTGATAGATTTAGTCCAGGCAGGTCTAGTCCCCTCCTCCCAGGCTGAGCCATGTGTCCCTGTATAAGCCCCAGGTTCCAAACAGCCAGCTCATGCACTGAGGACAGGACCCAGTCCCACTGCCTGGATGCCTCCCAAACAGATTAAGCTAATCAACTGTCTCACTTATCCAGAGGGCCTGATCCAGTTGGGGGCTCCTCAGCTATCGGTTCATAGTTCATGTGTTTCCATTCGAAGCAAAGTGCTAGAGAGGTCCACAGAAATCCACAAAGAGACCTCCACAATAGACTACTGGCAATGGTCGATCGAGAGAAAGTCCGAACTGACATACACTGGTGATAGGATGGCCAAACACCCTAATTGTCATGCTAGAAACCCCATCCAATTACTGAGGGAACCGGATGCAGAGATCCATGGTCAGGCCCCAGGTGGAGCTCCAGGAGTCCAATTGGTGAGGAAGAGGAGGGTTTGTATGAGCGAGAATTGTTGAGACCAAGACTTTAGGCATTTGTACATAGATGTTTTGGAAAGATTTTGTGTAGTTATGGGAATCAAACCCAGTGTCTCATACTTGTTAGGTAAATATTTTACTGCTCATCTGTATGTACAGGCAAATAAATGGTTCCTAATTTGAAATTCAGTATGTCACAAATTGTTCTAATCTGGCAGTAAACTCCTAGGAATTAGCATATAATCAATGACTTTTTTTGCTTTCCAGTAATATTACATAGGTATTCAGATATTTTCTTAGTTTCATGATGAGCATACAAATTAATAGTATAAAATGTCAATTTTGTTAAAAGCCTGTTTCAAACTGGTTTAGGCTTAATAAAAAGCTCATAAATCTATCTAACACCAAATAGACAATGGCAAATAGCCAGGTGAATTTAGACTGGGTGAAACTCCTAGGTTCATTGTTCCTCATAATGTATGAAAACAAGGTGTGTGAAAACAGTACAGAGTAATAAAATGAAATTAAACAAAAGTAGCCATCACTACTTAAACTTTAGAAAGCACTCCTTGTTGCCATGCATTAACTAAATAAGGACAAATCTCTTCTTGGACTCAAAAATAGCAAGGTATTTTAGCAATTCATTGCACAAATGATACAAACAATACAATTTTTGTCTTATGGTGAGTTGTGTTGTGTCTTCTTCTGAGAATTGCATTTGAAAAGGGATGCTCCGTAGCAGAATACATTTAGGACAAAGTGAATAGGATAGTAATATACAATGACTCAATGTCCCAGTTTTCTGGGAGCAGAAGTGGTTCCCTTATAAGTGAAGCTTTCAGTGTCAAAACAAGCAGAGCAAACTAAAACAAGTTGGTCATTGTAGAGGGAATTTAAATCTACATTGAAGAAAGAACTGCTAGAAGAGGATGCCAGCACACATATCCCAAAGAAGAGTTTAGAGAAGGCATTTTAAGTTTTTCTGTGTACCTTTAGAGGACATTGTCATTGTTTATTTATATGACTGTGGGTTTATATGGACAATTAGATAAACATAGTTTGTTCTAATGTAAGAAAAAGTATCATTTCTACCTGAACATTGAATTGAATAGAACAAGAAATAGTCTTTGATGAGAATCCTTGAGCAATGTGACAACTTCTTAATGATTATGATAATGCAAATATTGCTTCAGTAAATATTAGTAAATTTTCACATAAAGAAGACTTAAAATTTTTGGTGTAGTACAGAGACAGACAGCCAAACTAGTGGAAACACATGAACTATGGACCAATAGCTGTGGAACCCCCATGGTACTGAAGTAGGCCCTCTGGATAGGCAAGACAGTTGTTTAGCTTGAACTGTTTAGGGGGGCCCCAGGCAGTGGGATCGGGATCTGTCCCTGTTGCATGAGCTGGATTTTTGGAGCCTAGTGCCTATGGTGCAACACCTTGCACAGCTTTGGTGCACGGAAGAGGGGATTGGACATGCCTCAACTGAATGTACCAGGCTCTGCTGACTCCCTTGCCTTGGAAGAGGTAGGAATGGGGGGTGGGTTGGGAAGGAAGGCTGGGGGGCGGGAAAAGGGAGGAAAGGGGGATCTGTGGTTGGTATGTAAAATGAATAGAAAATATCTTAATAATAAAGATTTGAAAAGATAAAAAAATTGATGTAGGAAAATAATATTATGTCTTTACTATCAAATTGGTTTATGTATGATTCAGTTAAGAGAAGAGAATATTTTGGTTTAGATAACCTAGCAAATACATATTTAAGTATCTTATATTTACTGTCAAAAAGGAATAGGAAATTTTCCAAAGGGCAGTAGTGAAACTAATATCAATCTGAGGTTAGCTTAACAACTGATGTAAGCTGTCAAGCCACATTTGAAGCAGCCTTGGATAAGAGAGCAGCCATGGATGAAGAAAGACCATTTTAGAAGAGAATGAGTAACAGTCACAGAGTATAGTGAAATAATTCAAGCATTAAATTAATTCTTACATGTTTACCAAAGGGATGACGAGAAATATGCCTTCTACTTCTCAAGGACTGTTTAAGCTACTAGAGTGATTGAAATGTCAACTATCCAGATAACATCAGTGCCCTATTTAAACCTGAATTTTGCTTGAACCAATTTCTATTTCATTCACCTTAAGAAAAAAACCTTAAGCTTTATCCTTAACCTCTTGCATTTGGGTCAAATAGCACTAGGAACTGGCAAGATGGAAGCCTTAGTCACATTTCAAAATACTTCCATCTGCCAGAGACTACCAGCTTTATTACCCATGGGAAAGAACAGCTTTTCATGAGATTGAATGAAAAAGAATTGGCTATACACCGGATCCTGAGGCAGTAATACAAACCTGGATTTTATTTTCAAAATCCTTGCTTACATAATACAGTCTACATGAGTTTGTTACAACACTCCCCCACCCTTATTTCATATTTGATGTAAGGGTACGTTTTGTTTTCAGATTACTAATTGCATGAGAGTAAGCTTCAGTGTGATACAAATAAGGTTGCAAAGACCAACGGAAGCCATACTTACTGCATTCTTGGTAGATGCAGTTCTGTACATAACTCTCATGGAGCTACAGAGAAAAAATAGGTGGACATCCTGAATTTCCAGAGCTTACATTTTCTATAGCAAGATAAGACAAAATATTCCAACTTAGCAAACATCAATGCATCACACACTAAGGACTTAAAGATCTTAACAAGTTTTCCTTAGAGTAGATATACATCATAGTTTACAGGTGAAGAAAAGAGAAGTGTCCTTTTGGTGATGCTTATGTAATCTTTTTGCTCTGCTCTGCATCTTCTTTCTTTGCCTATTTTAAATAACATCTTGTTTTACTCCACAAAGCTCCACTGTTTTGATTATAAGTTCTATGTTTATCCCAATTATTGTTGTAATAGATGTCAGAATCCTCATTTTGTCTCTTCTTTTTAACATGAACTTAAACGGAGAATTGTAAGAAGTGAGAGAAATCAATTGCTGCCTTCTGAAAGTCCTTTGTTAATATTGTCATTTTCAGATCTTCATTCATCTTTATACACGCACTCTTATCTCTCTATATCCCATGCTATCTGCTCTGTCATTCTTATCTGTTCTCTCCCACCATTATCACAGTCACTCCCACAAATTTCAACTGTAGACATTAGAAATTCAGTATTTGCATTGTTGATTCATCTATCAACCCAATTTCAAAATTCCTTGACTCTGAACTAACAGTTGAGTCACTTGGTAC
Organism: Peromyscus eremicus; assembly: GCF_949786415.1. NCBI lineage: Eukaryota > Metazoa > Chordata > Mammalia > Rodentia > Cricetidae > Peromyscus > Peromyscus eremicus. Next base: position 102,648,904 of record NC_081439.1, on the reverse strand, counting down.
ACCTAGTCTCATGGCTATTTATTAGGTGGATATAAGGCTGTTTTTTCACTTCTAAAAAACAAAAAATCCAGCATATTCATACAAAAAAACTTTTTATTGCTGAAGTAAAATCATGATATAATTCTTGCCTAACAAACTTGCTTTAAGCTCCTGGAAATTTTATATTTATTGAATCCAATGCTTCTGCCAAATAAACAACATACACCTGGCCCCGCTTTCTTTTTTACCTAAAGTAGAAGTGAAAATATTTTTTTCTATTATTGTTATTGTTTTATATATTTTTGACAACATGGAAACAAGGTAATATATTTATACCATATGGTTTCCAATAAAACCTGGATCATAACCATTACTCAGTAAATGTATTGTGAAAAAACATGAAATAATTATCACAGGGGATATTTCTGGCTCTTTGACAAATTTTCTCCTTTCAATTCTCAGCGTTACAAATAGCATATCTGAAAGGACTCTCTGGTATAGGACTATTCTAATGATTCAACTTCTCAGATGAGCCAACTTGCTTTCAAATATTATATAAAATATTCTTAATCTTTGTACAGCTGTGCTATTTACTATTAATTTCATGTCTTGATTTGTAAGGTTCATACTTCTACAAGTGTTTATTGTTTATTCTTCCCTCAATATGTGGCTGTTCTTAGACTTGGGATCCACACTCTGAGCAGTTGTATCCCCTATAGCAATATATATTGCATATGAGGTACTACAATTTACTGATGGATGAGCATGTTTTCTTTCTTTTTGAAACAGGTAACTTGGAATTATATAAAATTCTTGTATAGATACATTAAAAGTAGTGTTTAAGAGAGAATGTCACATTCATCAACCAGTCTTTTTCAAAATATGAAGATGTTCAGGTAATGAAATTGCTTATGTTTAAATATTTAAGTGTTTTAAATTATTCTACAATATAAGTAGGCCTTTGTGAAGGACATCTTTTTTTTTTTTAACTCACGAGGAAATTGCTTTTCCAGGCCAGGTTGTTCATGGTTCAACAACCTCTACCCAGCTCCCCTTCATTACTCTTTGGTAGAAAATCTTCTGGCAATGTCAGCCTTGCTACTTTCAGAACAGTTGCTCTTCTGAGGCCATACACAAAATCTGGACAAAACAAGAAATAACACATTTGATTTCTACTAACAGTTTTATAGCATAAATTATATATGTATATATTATAATAATAAATATTATGTAATATATAACTTTGTATTATAATGAGTATAAATAAGAGTTTATAGCTTTGGAAGATGAGGATTTCTGTTAGAAATCTCAGATATTCAACTGGGAAGCTGAAGAGGCTAAATGTCAGAGTAAAGATGAAGTTGAATAGAAAAACGTTACCCACTGGACCAGAAACATATAAGATTGTGAGTTCTTTCATTGAACAATGTGCAGGAGACAAAAATAGATCATTTTTGCTGTAAAATAACATCTAGAACCTGAATTAATCTACAATTTTATATGTAATTCTTTTTCTGGCAATAATCCATAAACATAACCAACTATACACAACGAAATCATGTCATGAACTAAAATTTTACTATCACCTGTATATGGGGTATTCATATACTAAATTATCAGACAATGGCCATAGAATTATGACTATTAAATAACTTTTTAAATTGTGAGAACTAGGAACTATAAAATATTGTACACAAGCTTTATTATTTAAAAATTAGATAATAGAAAAATAAACACGAAAAAATAAGGTACATGCAATAATGAAGTAGTTCATTGGAGATTACTCTATAAAATGATTTATTGGAAAACACTGAGAAACAAAAAGCGATGAATGTAAGTAAAGACTATCAGCCATGCAGTTTATCTGCTTCTACAAATGTATGGGAGTCTGCTTTGTTTTTTACATGAGCCCATGTTTGCAGTAGAGGAGCTGTGAGTTAATACACAGGACTTGATCCTGTAAGAATAAAAAGATTATTATTAACACAAAATTAAATGCTATGATAATTTTATTTCAAAGAAAGTTCATATATCTGGTCTCTTATCTCAAGCAGTTTTATTTGCCCCATATGAATGTCAGACAAATAAAACATCTATTACTTTGATGTCCAGTGTCACCATGATGCTTCTCTGGTGAATTATTTGTCTTTGAACCAGTATCAATTATTCTAGTGCAACCATCACAATAAAGAGGATAATAAAAGCAAAAATTTAGAAATTGTGAATATATGATCAGAGTGGTAAAAGAAAATTTGGCAGAGTGGTACTGAGAGGTAATAGCTAAAAGGTTGGAAACTGATAAAAAAGCATGAAGCTATAGATTGAAAAACAATTGTGAGTTCCCAAATATGAGTAAAATAAAACAGCACCTATAGATATCATAGAAATAATTGAAAGTAAAATATATGAAAGAGATATTGACTCCAGCAGCAAAAAAAAAAAATAGTACCACCAAAGAAGCAAAAATATACATATGGATAACTTAATTATTTTCATTTTTGTTGCTATGATAAAGTGCCCTGACAACAGCTGATTTAAGGGATAGAGGGCTTATATTGGTACACAGTTCTAAAGTAGATTCCATCTGTCTTTGGAGCATGAGGCTGAACAGCTAAATTGAATCAACAATAGGAAGAGAAAGTTGAAGAGACAGTGGGGCCAGGATATAATATCTTAAAGGCACCTGAGGAAGATATTTCCTCCAGTAAGGCCCTATTTGCTAAAGGTTTCATAACCTTCCCAAACAGTACTACCATCTGGGGACCAAACGTTCAAACACATGATCCTCAGAATTACATTTCTTATACAAACTACAACCCTTACTTAGAAAAAGAATGTAATGATATTGTCAGAGTTCAAAAAATAATAAAATAAAAAAATGTTAGCCTAGAGATCTACACAAGCAAAAAGAATTTTTATCTTATGAATGGGGAGCTGTTATTCTATTTCTGACTTAAATGGAATAACAGGTATCAAGGAAAAAATTAGATAAGGCTAAAGTTTGAGGTACAACAGGGGAAAGTATTTTGATAATTGACAAAGACAGCTGATAAAACCCTGAAATGGATGCGACTTAGAGAAGGGAAAATGTAAATAAGACCAAGGTGAATGGACTCTAGTTAATCTTCTTGAAATAAGAAATGCAACTCCAGAAAGAAGAGAGCTTCGGAGTCTAATGTATGTCTAGTAACTATTCAGGAAAAATTCACAAGAGTGCTGTTAAACCCAAGAGAAAAGTCCAACAACATAAATAAGCTTGATTAAAACCAACTGATTGACGTTATAAAATAGAAACATAAATAATTATGGTGTATTTTCTTAAGATACAGAAAAATTGAAGAATTTCACAGATGAATATACAATTGAAACAAAGAAATTAGAATCTTAGGAATAAATAATAAAATAGCTGCAATTAGTAACTAGATATTTTTGTTAACATATTAGACAGAATGGAGTAGAAAAATACTTGTCCAGAAGATAGATTAGTTTGAAAGACCCCAAATTAAGTATAGAGAGGAAAATTATTTTATTTACTTTTACATCTGTACACATCAGAGATATTGGTCTGTGGTTTTGGAGATTTTATTTGGTTTGAGTGTGCTATATAAGTCCGGTTTCTAGAGAGAGTTTGGAAGTGATCCTTCACTTCTATTTTTTGTCTATCATATATTATTACTTTTGAAAAACTGAAATATAATTCCATCACTTTCTCCTCCTCTTTCCTCCTTCTGTCCCCTTTAAGTTACCCTCTGTTGAACTCCTCTCATGGCTCCCACTCTTGGGTTGATGGCCCATTTTCTTTTATCATTATTATTATGATTATTGTTATTATGATTATTATTATTACATATGGTGTGTGTGTGTTCCCAAACATGTATCTGTTTTTGTTGTTCGTGTGTACATGGTTTCAGGACTGAATACTCTGTATTGGACAATCAATAAGGGATTTCATCACTGGGGATGCTTTTGTTCTGATCTCTTTGTTGTTGCTTTGTAGGCATTTCTAGATGAGAATGTTTCATAGCAGACTCTTTGATAATTTTGATGTTTATATTTTTTTCTTCTTTTAAAGAGCTCAAGAAGTACTAGTTGTAATGTTTTTTTGAAAGCGTGGGGGGATTCTGCTGTGGATCCATCTGGTCCTTGATTTTTTTTTTAAGCTAGAAAGATTTTTATTACTGTCTCAATCTCCTACTTTGTTATTGGTCTGTTTAGGATGTTGACCTTGTCTTAGTTTAATTTTAGTAGTTTGAGTGAATCAAATTCATCCATTTCATTTAGATTTTCCCATCTAATGGAATTAAAGTTTTTAAAAGTATCCCCTTATAATAGAAATAGTCTATTTCTTGGGTTTTTGTTTTAAAGCTGTCCTGTTCATATCTGATTCTGTTAATCTGTGCCCTTGCTTTTGGTTAGGGTCTACCATGTTTATCTTCTCAAATAGGTTTTAGGTTTATTGATTCTGTGTATTATTTTTAGTTTCTATTTCATTAATTCCTTGTTTAAATTTTTATTATTTATTGCCATCTACTAGGTTTGGGTTTGGTTTGTTGTTATTTTTTCAAATTTTTGAGTTACATCATAAAATCTTTCATGTTCTTTCTTGTTTTTAATGTAGGTACTAGGGCTATAAACTTCCTTCTTAAAACTGTATTTAATGTGTCATGGAGGTTTTGTTGTGTTTTTCTTTCCATTTAGTTTCAGGAATATTTAATTACTTTCTTGATTTCTTCTTTGACTCATTAGTCATTCAGTAATAAACTGGTTAATCTCCATGAGTTTAAATACTTATTAGAGTTTTGTTGGCTGTTGAATTCTTAATTACACAATGATAAAAAAGAATACCTGGGATAATGATTCCTTGCAATATTTCGGACATTCATATTGATAATTTCCTCACTTCTTCTGCATTCGTCTTTCTCCCCTTCCCTAAACACCCCCCCCACTTTCCCATTTCTCATTCAAATCACTTTTTTGCCACTTTTTTGTGTATTAAGCTCCCTGTCTCTCCCTAAGGGGTCTCCCTTTTTCTTGTCTCCATGATCAGATTACTTGTACCCTGTGCTTTCTCTCTCCATTGTTCCCCAATTACCCTATCCTGGCAAATGTCACATTTTACTTTCCTGGTTTCTGTAGTTACTGTAGGCTGTGTGTTTATATCTGAAGATTTGGAGCTAGGTACCTGCAATATGAAAGAATAGATGATGTTTGTCTTTACGGGTCCGAGTTACCTCACTCTATATGATCAATTTACCTGTAGAGTTCACGATTTCATTGTTCTTTATTGCTGGCTACAATACTATAGTAAATATTTACAATATTCTCAGTACCCTTTTGTCAGTTATAGGATATTTCCTAGCTATTGTGAATTGAGAAGCAATGAACATGGCTGAGCAAGTATTGGTGGAGTAGGATATTAGACCTTTTGTGCATTTGCCATGGAGTAGGTCATGTGGTAGATTTATTTTTACTTTTTTTTGGAGAATTATCCACACTGTTTAATATAGTGGCTACACAAGTTTGCAATCCCACCAACAACGAATGAGGATTCCCTCTCCTGGTATTCCTTCCGGTGTTGCAATTGTTCTATTGAACTAAACTGGAAAAATTAATTACCAAAAACTTCACATTAAAACCATGTTGAGAAGGAAATGTTTATGAAGATAATTATGCAAAGTAGAAGTACAGTAATGGAGAAGAATGAGGAATTCCTGAAAGGACAAATTTATGTTTATATTGGTAATTAAAATAACATTAATGATTAAATACATGGTTTAATATATAAGTGGAATCATAATCCTTGGCAACAAGATGAAAATATTTGAAGAGAGTGAAATATTAAAGTAAAGAAGAGGGGGGAGTATTAACAAGACGTCGTAATATTTAAGAATTAGCAAATGTACTCATTCACATATTTCACATTACTGAGAAAAGAATTCCTGCTATAATGTTTAGTGTAACAATTAAATAACACAAAAATTATTTACTACTAATTATAAAAATTAATAGACTAAAAGCACTTAATTAATCTAAAATATTTATGAAAGAGAGTAAGGAAAATGTAAACAATATAGGTATATTAAATAATAATCCTCATACCCAAACACCCCAGCCCCTAGGCTTTAGGCCCAGGGGCACAGCCCTGCGCCCCTACACCCCCACCCATTGCAGTTCCAGTTTCAGGCCAGTTGGCAGGCAGACCTCCTGCACACAGGACAGACCACTAACATCCCCTATCAGACCCTGTAACCCAAGTCCCACCTCCCCCAAATCCCACCCACCCTCTGAGACTGCAACTGTTCCTTAAGACAAAGCCTGCCAGCACCCAACTGAACTAAGAGGCCACTTGGCAGGCAGACATCCTTCAGACAAGTCAGACTACCACCATCTACCACACGGTAAGACTGTAGCTACTCCCTGATACAGAGCCCACTAGTGCCAGTTGGACTAAGAGCTGCTCCGTAAGGCAAAAAGTCCATCAGCATCGACTAGACCAAGAGCTCCCACTGGATCAAGAGTATCATTCAGACCAAGAGAGGCTTCCTCAGACACAGACACCAAGTGGAGAAAGAGATGGATACACACCAGTGCAAAGGTACAGTCAACAACATAAAAACCAACATGGCTCCATCAGAACCTACATCAGCAAGACTTGAACATACCAACTCAGAAGAAACAGAAGATATCTACCATAAAAATGACTTTAAGAAGGTCGGATTAAGCACAGAGACAAATAGCCGAACGAACAGAAACACATGAAATATGAACCAATGGCTGAGGGGTCACCAACTGGATCAGGCCCTCTGAGTGGGTGAGACAGTTGATTGGCCTGATCTGTTTGGGAGGCATCCAGGCAGTGGCACCGGGTCCGGTGCTCATTGCATGAGTTGGCTGTTTGAAACCTGGGGCCTATGCAGGGTCCCTTGGCTCGGCCTGGGAGGAGGGGACTGGACCTGCCTGGACTGAGTCCACCAGGTTGATCTCAGTCTGTGGGGATGGCTTTGCCCTGGAGGAGATTGGAATCGGGGACGGGCTGGGGGGGAGGGTGAGGGGGGCGGGAGGGGGGAGAACAAGGGAATCTGTGGCTGATATGTGGAACTGAATTGTATTGCAAAATAAAAATTAAAAAAAAAAGACATTAGAGATTTTAAAAGAGGAGATGAAAAATTCCCTTAAAGAAATCAAAGAAAAGTCAAACAAAAAATGGGAAGAAATCAATAAATCCCTTGAAAGCCAAGAGAAAGCAATTAAACAAGTGAGGAAAACAGTTCAAGATTTCAAAATGGAAATGGAATCAATAAAGAAGTCACAAACTGAGGTAATGCTGGAAGTGGAAAATCTGAGTAAACGAACAGGAACTACAGATGCAAGTATAACCAACAGAATGCAAGAGATGGAAGAATGGATCTCTGGCATTGAAGATACAGTAGAAGAAATAGATTCATCAGTCAAAGAAAACACTAAAGCCAACAAAGTCATGACCCAAAGTGTCCAGGAAATGTGGGACACCATGAAAAGACCAAACCTAAGAATAATAAATAGGGATAGAAGAAAGAGAAGAATACCAACTCTAAGGCACAGAAAATATATTCAACAAAATCATAGAAGAAAATTTTCCCAACCTAAAGAAGGAAATGCCTATAAAAATACAAGAAGGTTACAGAACACCAAATAGACTGGATCCGAAAAAAAAGTCCCCTTGCCACATAATAATCAAACCACTGAACATACAGAATAAAGAAAAAATTATTAAGAGCTGCAAAGGAAAAAGGCCAAGTAACATATAAAGGCAGACCCGTAAGAATAACACCTGACTTCTCAATGGAGACTCTAAAAGCCAGAAGGTCCTGGGCAGATGTTATGCAGATGCTGAGAGACCATGGATGCCAACACAGACAATTATACCCAGTAAAACTCTCAATCAACATAGACGGAGTAAACAAAATATTCAATGATAAAACCAGATTTAAACAATATCTCTCCACAAATCCAGCCCTAGAGAAAGTACTCAAAGGAAAAATCCAACCTGAGGAAGTTAGATACACCCATGAAAACACAGGCAATAGATAGTCCCATACCAAAAATACCAAAGAAGGGAAACATACAACACTACCAACAAAAAATAACAGGAATTAACAATAACTGGTCATTAATATCTATCAGTATCAATGGTCTCAATTCACCTATAAAAACACAGGCTAACAGAATGGACATGAAAAAAAGATCCATCCATTTGCTGCATACAAGAAACACACCTCAACTTCAAAGACAGACACCACCTCAGAATAAAAGCTTGGGAATATGGATTGAAGAAGCAAGCTGGTGTAGCTATCTAATATCTAATAAAATAGACTTAAAACTAAAATCAATTGAAAGAGATCGGGAAGGACACTACATATTTATCACAGGGAAAATCCGACAAGATGAAGTCTCAATTCTGAATATTTATGCCCCAAATACAAGGGCACCGACATTGGTAAGAGAAACATTACTAAAGCTTAAATCTCACATCAAACCCAATACACTAGTAGTGGGAGACTTCAATGCCCCACTCTCACCAATGGACAGGTCTGCCAGACAGAAACATAACAGACAAATAAGGGAACTAATAGAAATTATGACTCAAATAGACTTAATAGATATCTACAGAATATTCCACCCTAACACAAAAGAATATACCTTCTTTTCAGCACCCCATGGAACCTTCTCCAAAATCGACCACATTCTTGGTCACAAAGAAAATCTCAACAGATACAAAAAAATTGAAATAACCTCCTGTGTCTTATCAGACCACCATGGCTTAAAGTTAGACTTCAGCAACAACAAAAATGACAGAGAGCCTACAATCTCGGGGAAACTGAATAATGCCCAATTGAATCACCAATGGGTCAAGGAAGAAATAAAAAAAATTAAGGATTTCCTAGAATTCAATGAAAAAGAATGTACAACATACCTAAACTTATGGGACACCATGAAAGCAGTGCTAAGAGGAAAATTCATGGCTCTAAATGCCCACATAAAGTAGTTGGAGAAACCTCACACTAGTGACTTAATAGCACAACTGAAAGCTCTAGAACAAGAAAAGGAAACTCACCCAGGAGAAACAGATGCCAGGAAATAATCAAATTGAGGGCTGAAATCAATAAAATAGAAACAAGGGAACAATACAAAGAATCAATGAAACAAAGAGTTGGTTCTTTGAGAAAATCAACAAGATAGATAAACCCTTATCCAAATTAACCAAAAAGCAGAGAGAGAGCATCCAAATTAACAAAATCAGAAATGAAAAGGGGGACATAACAACAGACAATGAGGAAATCCAGAGAATCATCAGGTCATATTTCAAAAACCAGTACTCCACAAAATTGGAAAATCTGAAAGAAATGGACGATTTTCTGGATAGGTACCCCATACATAAGTTAAATCAAGACCAGATAAATTATTTAAATAGACTAATAATCCCTAAGGAAATCTAAACGGTCATTAAAAGTCTCCCAACCAAAAAAAGCCCAGGACCAGATGGTTTCAGCACAGAATTCTACCAGAACTTCGAAGAAGAGCTAATATCAATGCTCTTCAAATTGTTCTACACTATAGAAACAGAAGGAACATTACCAAAATCTTTTTATGAGACTACATTTTCCCTGATACACAAACCACACAAAGATGCAACAAAGAAATGGATTACAGACCAATCTCCCTCATGAACACTGATGCAAAAATACTCAATAAAATACTGACTAACTGAATCCAGGAACACATTAAAAAAATTATTCACCATGACCAAGTAGGCTTCATTGCAGGAATGCAAGCATGGTTCAACATACAAAAATCTGTCAATGTAATACACCATATAAACAAACTGAAATAAAAAAAAACATGATCATCTCATTAGATTTTGAAAGAGCCTGTGACAAAATACAACACCCCTTCATGATAAAGGTTCTAGAGAGATCAGGAATACAAGGAACATACCTAAACATAATAAAGGCAATTTACAGCAAGCTGACAGCCAACATCAAATTAAATGGAGAGAAACTCAAAGCAACTCCCCTAAAATCAGGAACAAGACAAGGCTGCACACTCTCCCCATACTTATTCAATATAGGACTTGAAGTTCTAGCTACAGCAATAATACAACAAATGGAGATCAAGGAGATACAAATTGGAAAGGAAGAAGTCAAACTTTCATTATTTGCAGATGATATGATAGTATACACAAGTGACCCCAAAAATTCTACCAGGGAACTCCTACAGCTGATAAACTCCTTCAGGATACAAGATTAACTCAAAAAAATCAGTAGCCCTCCTATATACAAATGAAAAAGGGGCTGAGAAAGAAATCAAAGAAACATCACCCTTTACAATAGCCACAAATATAAAATACCTTGGGGTAACTCTAACTGAGCAAGTGAAAGACCTGTATGATAAGAACTTTAAGTCTCTGGAGAAAGAAATTGAAGAAGATATCAGAAAACTGAAAGATCTCCCATGCTCATGGATAGGTAGAATCAACATAGTAAAAATGGCAATCTTAACAAAAGCAATATACAGATGCAATACCCATCAAAAAACCAACACAATTCTTCACAGACTTGGAAAGAAAGATACTTAACTTTATATGGAAAAACAAAAAACCTAGGATAGCTAAAAGAATCCTGTATATTAAAGCAACCTCTGGAGGCATCATGATCCCTGATCTCAAACTCTACTATAGAGCTATAGTAATAAAAACAGCTTGGTACTGGCATAAAAACCTATATGTGGACCAATGGAATCGAACTGAAGACCCTGACATTAATCTACACACCTATGAACATATGATTTTCGACAAAGAAGCCAAAACTGTACCATGGAAAAAAGAAAGCATCTTCAACAAATGGTGCTGGCATAACTGGATGTCAACATGCAGAAGATTGCAAATAGATTCATATCTCTTGCCACGCACAAAACTCAAGTCCAAGTTGATCAAAGACCTCAACATAAATCCAGTTACACTGAACTTGATAGAAGAGAAAGTAGGAAGTAGTCTGGAAAGAATTGGCACAGGAGACCACTTGCTAAATATAACACCAGTAGCACAGACACTGAGAGCGACAATTAATAAATGGGACCTCCTGAAAATGAGAAGCTTTTGTAGAGCAAAGGACATGGTCAATAAGACCAAACAAAAGCCTACAGAATGGGAAAAGATCTTCACCAACCCCACATCTGACAGAGGGCTGATCTCCAAAATATATAAAGAACTCAAAAAGCTAGACAAAAAATACTGAATAATCCAATTAAAAAATGGGCTACAGAGCTTAACAGAGAATTTTCAACAAAAGAATCTTAAATGGCTGAAAGGCATTTAAGGAATTGCTCAACATCCTTAGTCATCAGGGAAATGCAAATCAAAACAACTCTGAGATACCATCTTACACATGTCAGAATGGCTAAGATCAAAAACACTGAAGACAGTTTATGTTGGAGAGGATGTGGAGAAAGGGGAATACTCTTCCACTGCTGGTGGGAATGCAAACTTGTATAGCCACTCTGGAAATCAGTATGGCGGTTTCTCAGAAAATTGGGACTAAGTCTTCCTCAAGACCTAGTTATACCACTCTTGGGCATATACCCAAGGAATGCTCAATCATACCACAAGGACACATGCTCAACTGTTCATATCAGCATTATTCATAATAGCAAGAACCTGGAAACAACCTAGATGCCCCTCAACTGAAGAATGGATAAAGAAAATATGGAACATATACACAATGGAGTACTACTCAGCAGAGAAAAACAATGACATTATGAGGTCTGTAGACAAATAGATGGAACTAGAAAATATCATCTTGAGTGATGTAACCCAGACTCAGAAGGACAAACATGGTATGTCCTCACTCATAAGTGGATACTAAATGGGAGGGAAGGTATGGCCAGACTGCAACTCACAACTCCAAAGGGGCTAGCTAACAGGAAAAGACCCTAGGAGGGACACATGGATGATCCTGTGTAGGAGAAGTGGATGAGATCTACATGAGTAAACTGGGTAGGGGAGTGGCAGAGGGCAAGGAGTCGGGGAAGAGAACATAGGGAAATAGGAGGTGTAGCTAGAGTTTTCCTGCCTGGCCCACAGTCAGGACAAATCTCTGTCACCTGCCAGTCCCACAGCCACTCAGACCTGACCAAGTAAACACAGAGACTTATATTGTTTATAAACTGTATGGCCATGGCAGGCTCTTGTTAACTGTTCTTACAGCTTAAATTAATCCATTTTTATAAATCTATAACTTGCCACGTGGCTCGTGGCTTACCAGCATCTTCACATGTTGTTTGTCATCGTGGCGGCTGGCTGTGTCTCTCCGACTCAGTCTTCCACTTCCCAGCTTTATTTTTCTCCTTGTCCCTCCTATACTTCCTGCCTGGCCATTGGCCAATCAGTGATTTATTTATTGACCAATCAACAACACACTTGACATACAGACCATACCACAGCAGGGAGGGTCAAGCTGGAACAGGGACAGAGTGGGAGCGCAGGGAGGAAGATACCACAATAGATGAGGACATCATGGGAATAGGAAGAGGCAGGGTCTTGGGGAGGCTGTCAGGAATCCACAAGGTTGACCCCACCTTGGTCTGCTGGCAGTGGTCCAGAGGATGCCTGGACGGGTCTACTCTGGTGACCAGCCTAGCAAATAACCTAGCTGTCATCATAGAGCCTTTGTCCAGTGATAGATGGAGGCAGATACAGAGATCCACAGCCAGGCACCAGGCTGAGTTCCGGGAATCCAATTGATGAGAGAGAGGAGAGATACTGCAGGTGAGGGACATCGAGATCATGATGGGAGGAAGTGCAGAAATGACCGGACACACTAGTGGAAGCCCATGAACTGTGGACTGGTGGCTGTGGAGCCCCCATGGGACTGAACTAGGCCCTCTGTATACAGAAGACGGTTGTTTGGCTCAAACTGTTTGGGGGGCACCAAGGCAGGGGGATCAGGATCTGTCCCTGGTGCATGGGCAGGCTTCTGGAATCTGGTGCCTGTGGTGCGACACCTTGCACAGCCTTGGTGCAGTGGGAAGGGGCTTGGACCTGCCTAGGCTCAGTGTGCTGGGCTCTGCTGACTCCCCATGGGAGACCTCGATTTGGGGGATGTGGGGTTGCGGGGTGGCTTGGGAAAGAGGGCTGGGGGGTGGGAGGAGGAAGGAGGGGGGTCTGTGCATAGCATATGGAGTGAGTAGAAAATTTCTTAATAAAGAAAAATGAAAAAAAGAATTAGCAAATGTACTCATTCACATATTTCACATTAATGAGAAAAGA